>NW_027315881.1:72500-115000 GCF_026437365.1 Eucyclogobius newberryi
GGAGAAAAGGCAGGTTTGACTTTAGAGCGTAGAAGGTTCAGTTCTGAGTCTGACTGAAGCTTGTGTTTCAGGGCGAGGCTCAGTCCATGGCTCTGATCTACCAGCTGGTGACGGAGGCGTGCGAGCAGATGGTGCACAGTGAGTCTGCAGCTCCTTCATCTGTCACCTCCACCTGGGTCATTCATCTCTGTGTTCCTCCAGAGGAGGTGCTGAAGCTGGATCTCTTCATAAACGACATGAGCCGTAAGCCGGCTCCGCTCCAGGATCCGGTGGGGCCTCCAGGAGAACCAGGCATCCCTGGAGTCAGGGGCCCCCTGGGCTCCAGAGGGGTCCAGGGCAATGTGGGCTCCAGGGGCCGACCAGGCCGACCGGGGTATCCTGGAGAGCAAGGTATGAGCCAGCCACAGCCACGCCCACAGTCAAGCCCACAGCCACGCCCACAGCAACACCTGCAGCCACGCCCACAGCAACACCTGCAGCCACGCCCACAGCAACACCTGCAGCCACGCCCACAGCAACACCTGCAGCCACGCCCACAGCAACACCTGCA
Organism: Eucyclogobius newberryi; assembly: GCF_026437365.1. Taxonomy (NCBI): domain Eukaryota; kingdom Metazoa; phylum Chordata; class Actinopteri; order Gobiiformes; family Gobiidae; genus Eucyclogobius; species Eucyclogobius newberryi. The sequence continues at coordinate 73,051 of NW_027315881.1, forward strand.
GCCACGCCCACAGCAACACCTGCAGCCGCGCCCACAGCAACACCTGCAGCCACGCCCACAGCAACACCTGCAGCCGCGCCCACAGCAACACCTGCAGCCACGCCCACAGCAACACCTGCAGCCACGCAGGGCTGAGCGTGGGGGCTGAGCGTGGGGGGTGAGCGTGGGGGGTGAGCGTGGGGGGTGAGCGTGGGGGGTGAGCGTGGGGGACTAACAGTCGCTCGTTATTCTTTTAATTGTAGAAAAAGGTTCAGTTGTTGTCATGGATACGACCAGCGGCTACAAGAAGAAGGTGATGGACCGGCCTCTGGTCCACAGACTGTGTCGGTCCCATTGGTGGTTCAGTACATCATGTGGAAAACATACATCACTTTGTGGACAAAGTGAAACATCTCCAACTGGAGCCAGATGACCTCATGGTTTCATATGATGTCGTGTCCTTTTCACCTGCATCTGACCTCTGACCTCTGAGGCAGTAGCAGCAGTGAGGATCAGCAGTGAGGACACCACCTACAGGTCAGGACCAAACTGACACCTGAACACATATGCAAACTGTTGGACATCTGTCTGAACACCACTTACTTTCAATTCCGGGGACATTTTCACAGACAGATTCATGTCTCTCCCTCTGTGGTCATCCTGTGGTCATCCTGTGGTCATCCTGTGGTCATCCTGTGGTCATCCTGTGGTCATCCTGTACATGGAGCACTTTGAGAAGAAGGCTCTAGCCTCCTTCTCAGGCTCCGCCCCAAAGCTGTGGCTTCACTACGTCGATGATACTTTTGTAACGATCAAGAAACAAGAGCTGAACCTTCTCAGATCAGATCACTGTGACCTGAACATCAGGTTTACAAGAGAAGACCCTAAGAGAAGACCCTAAGGAGAACCTCTTGGCCTTTGATTGCTCCACGATCAGAGGAAGCTCCAGAGAGAAGTTTAAAGGAAACACACGGATCAGAACCTGCTCTTTAGCTCTAATCATCCACTACAGCACCACCTGGAGGTGATCAGGACATTACAGCTCAGAGGACAAGGTGTGTCCACCAGCTCAGAGGACAAGAGGTGTCCACCAGCTCAGAGGACAAGAGGTGTCCACCAGCTCAGAGGACAAGAGGTGTCCACCAGCTCAGAGGACAGCCTGTGGTTACCCTACCTGGGCCCTCAACAGAGTGAAGAGAACCAAGAAGCAGGACAAAAGGGACAAAAGGGACAAAAGGGAAACAGAACAGAGAAGGAAGGGTGTTTCTATCCCTTATGTGTCTGGCCTGTCGGAAAAACTGCAGAGAATTTTTAGACAACACGAAGTCCCTGTTTATTTTAAACCAGGAAACACTTTAAGACACAAGACAGTTCAGGACCACAGAAGACACTGGAGTTCAGGACCACAGAAGACACTGGAGTTCAGGACCACAGAAGACACTGGAGTTCAGGACCACAGAAGACACTGGAGTTCAGGACCACAGAAGACACTGGAGTTCAGGACCACAGAAGACACTGGAGTTCAGGACCACAGAAGACACTGGAGTTCAGGACCACAGAAGACACTGGAGTTCAGGACCACAGAAGACACTGGAGTTCAGGTCCACAGAAGACACTGGAGTTCAGGACCACAGAAGACACTGGAGTTCAGGACCACAGAAGACACTGGAGTTCAGGACCACAGAAGACACAAGACAGTTCAGGTCCACAGAAGACACTGGAGTTCAGGACCACAGAAGACACTGGAGTTCAGGACCACAGAAGACACTGGAGTTCAGGTCCACAGAAGACACTGGAGTTCAGGACCACAGAAGACACTGGAGTTCAGGACCACAGAAGACACTGGAGTTCAGGACCACAGAAGACACTGGAGTTCAGGTCCACAGAAGACACTGGAGTTCAGGACCACAGAAGACACTGGAGTTCAGGTCCACAGAAGACACTGGAGTTCAGGACCACAGAAGACACTGGAGTTCAGGACCACAGAAGACACTGGAGTTCAGGACCACAGAAGACACTGGAGTTCAGGACCACAGAAGACACTGGAGTTCAGGACCACAGAAGACACTGGAGTTCAGGACCACAGAAGACACTGGAGTTCAGGACCACAGAAGACACTGGAGTTCAGGACCACAGAAGACACTGGAGTTCAGGACCACAGAAGACACTGGAGTTCAGGTCCACAGAAGACACTGGAGTTCAGGACCACAGAAGACACTGGAGTTCAGGACCACAGAAGACACTGGAGTCCAGGACCACAGAAGACACTGGAGTTCAGGACCACAGAAGACACTGGAGTTCAGGACCACAGAAGACACTGGAGTTCAGGTCCACAGAAGACACTGAAGACACTGGAGTTTTGTTCAAAAAGAAAGACCTTCTTGAAACAGAAATGGAGGGTTAAGATTCAACCTCCCTGTGGTTTATAACGGTATACTGAAGCCCTGGAGAGGCAGAGAACCAGGACATTCTGATGTCCTCAGGTCCTCAGGGCGAGTGAGGGACACACAGAGACAAAGAGGAGACTAATAGTCCATTAAAGGGCTGATTGTAAACAAGCCCTGCCCTATAGTAGGCAGTATAAACATCTGAGTTTCCCGCCTAAATTCACTTATTGACAATGACTCTTGGATGAAGTGGAAACTGAACCAGATGAAAGTGAAGCTTCTTCTACACTGACCTCTCCTGGACACATGAGGAATTACACTTTTATTATTCTTTTAAGTTCAGAACAAACTTTAAGTCTTTTCACCTGTGGGCGGAGCCAGAAACAGTCGAACTGAACTTTCCGTGTGACACGTGGCACAGTGGTTTGAGCCAGAGGGGAGTTTGCACGTTCTCCCTGTGTCTGTGTAGGTTTCCTCGCCCACTTCAAACAATAGGCTCCTCCCCCTAAAATCACAGGTTCATCTGTGATTTTGAAATCTTTATTTAGTTGTAATAAAGTCTGCTCTCTCCGCAGGGAGGCGGGGCCTGCCCGGTTCAAAGGGGGATCCAGGGCCCAATGTGCAGGGGCCTTCAGGGATCAAAGGCTTTGCAGGTAAAGCTGTTCATGTCCCCTTAGCGAGAAGGTCTCTGCTTTGATCCTCAGAGTCACGATGTCCTCTCCCCAGGTCCTGCAGGAGAGTCCAAGCTGGGCGTCCCGGGCCCTAAAGGGGATGAGGGCAGGCCGGGCCCCGATGGCGTGCCCGGGCCCATGGGTCACTCCGGAGAACAGGGGCCCCCGGGGGCCTGTGACAGCAGCGGAGGCTGTCACAGAGTTGCACAGACTCAAGGTGAGTTACAGCTGCAGAGAAACAATGACGAGAACGCTTCATTCACAATCTGAGCTTATTCTGAGTCAGAATCCTCAGGTGAAGGGTCAGAGGTCAGAGGTCAGAGGTCAGCGCTCAATTAGACAGCATTGGTTTCACTCAGAATGTAAATAAACCGCAATGAACAGACACAGGACGACTATAGCGTATAGCATAGAACATATAGCACATATAGCAAGTATACCATATATAAATTATAGCATATATAGCACGTATAGCAAGTATATTGCGTATAGTGCTATACAGCGCGTATAGCGCGTGTATAGCACGTATAGCACGTATAGCGCGTATAGCACGTATAGCACGTATAGCGCGTATAGCACGTATAGCACGTATAGTACGTGTATAGCACGTATAGCATGTATAGCGCGTATAGCACGTATAGCACGTATAGCGCGTATAGCACGTATAGCGCGTATAGCACGTATAGCACGTATAGTACGTGTATAGCACGTATAGCACGTGTATAGCACGTATAGTACGTGTATAGCACGTGTATAGCACGTATAGCACGTATAGCGCGTATAGCGCGTATAGCACGTATAGCGCGTATAGCACGTATAGCACGTATAGTACGTGTATAGCACGTATAGCACGTTTAGTACGTGTATAGCACGTATAACACGTTTAGTACGTGTATAGCACGTATAGCACGTATAGCACGTATAGCACGTATAGTACGTGTATAGCACGTATAGCACGTATAGCGCGTATAGCACGTATAGCACGTATAGCATGTGTATAGCACGTATAGCACGTATAGTACGTGTATAGCACGTATAGTACGTGTATAGCACGTGTATAGCACGTATAGCACGTATAGTACGTGTATAGCACGTATAGTACGTGTATAGCACGTATAGCACGTGTATAGCACGTGTATAGCACGTGTATAGCACGTGTATAGCACGTATAGCACGTACAGCACGTATAGCACGTATAGCACGTATAGTACGTGTATAGCACGTATAGCACGTGTATAGCACGTGTATAGCACGTGTATAGCACGTGTATAGCACGTATAGCACGTATAGCGCGTATAGCGCGTATAGCACGTGTATAGCGCGTATAGTACGTGTATAGCACGTATAGCACGTGTATAGCACGTATAGCAGGTATAGCACGTGTATAGCGCGTATAGCACGTATAGCACGTATAGTACGTGTATAGCACGTATAGCACGTGTATAGCACGTATAGCACGTGTATAGCACGTATAGCAGGTATAGCACGTGTATAGCGCGTATAGCAGGTATAGCACGTGTATAGCGCGTATAGCACGTATAGCACGTATAGTACGTGTTTAGCACGTATAGCACGTGTATAGCACGTATAGCACGTATAGTACGTGTATAGCACGTATAGTACGTGTATAGCACGTACAGCACGTGTATAGCAGGTATAGCACGTATAGCACGTATAGTACGTGTATAGCACGTATAGCACGTATAGCACGTATAGCGCGTATAGCGCGTATAGTACGTGTATAGCACGTATAGCACGTGTATAGCACGTATAGCACGTATAGCACGTATAGTACGTGTATAGCACGTATAGCACGTGTATAGCATGTGTATAGCACGTATAGCACGTATAGCACGTATAGCGCGTATAGCGCGTATAGCGCGTATAGCACGTGTATAGCGCGTATAGCAGGTATAGCACGTATAGCACGTATAGCACGTGTATAGCACGTATAGCACGTATAGCACGTATAGCACATGTATAGCGCGTATAGCACGTATAGCACGTATAGCACGTATAGCACATATAGCACGTATAGCACGTGTATAGCACGTATAGCACGTGTATAGCACGTATAGCACGTATAGTACGTGTATAGCACGTATAGCACGTGTATAGCACGTGTATAGCACGTGTATAGCACGTGTATAGCACGTATAGCACGTATAGCGCGTATAGCGCGTATAGCACGTGTATAGCGCGTATAGTACGTGTATAGCACGTATAGCACGTGTATAGCACGTATAGCAGGTATAGCACGTGTATAGCGCGTATAGCACGTATAGCACGTATAGTACGTGTATAGCACGTATAGCACGTGTATAGCACGTATAGCACGTGTATAGCACGTATAGCAGGTATAGCACGTGTATAGCGCGTATAGCAGGTATAGCACGTGTATAGCGCGTATAGCACGTATAGCACGTATAGTACGTGTTTAGCACGTATAGCACGTGTATAGCACGTATAGCACGTATAGTACGTGTATAGCACGTATAGTACGTGTATAGCACGTACAGCACGTGTATAGCAGGTATAGCACGTATAGCACGTATAGTACGTGTATAGCACGTATAGCACGTATAGCACGTATAGCGCGTATAGCGCGTATAGTACGTGTATAGCACGTATAGCACGTGTATAGCACGTATAGCACGTATAGCACGTATAGTACGTGTATAGCACGTATAGCACGTGTATAGCATGTGTATAGCACGTATAGCACGTATAGCACGTATAGCGCGTATAGCGCGTATAGCGCGTATAGCACGTGTATAGCGCGTATAGCAGGTATAGCACGTATAGCACGTATAGCACGTGTATAGCACGTATAGCACGTATAGCACGTATAGCACGTATAGCACATGTATAGCGCGTATAGCACGTATAGCACGTATAGCACATATAGCACGTATAGCACGTGTATAGCACGTATAGCACGTGTATAGCACGTATAGCACGTATAGTACGTGTATAGCACGTATAGCACGTGTATAGCACGTGTATAGCACGTGTATAGCACGTGTATAGCACGTATAGCACGTATAGCGCGTATAGCGCGTATAGCAGGTATAGCACGTATAGCACGTATAGCACGTATAGCACGTATAGCACGTATAGCACGTATAGCGCGTATAGCAGGTATAGCACGTGTATAGCGCGTATAGCAGGTATAGCACGTATAGCACGTGTATAGCACGTATAGCACGTATAGCACGTATAGCACGTATAGCACGTATAGCACGTATAGCACGTAAAGCATGTGTATAGCACGTATAGCTGCAGGTGAAAGCTAAAGACAGGGCAGTGGTTTTAAGTTGTTCTGAATTATGTTCATTGACAATGAGAATAAACCTTTTCTGGAAAAGTCCTTCATGAAACTGTTCTTTTTCCTTAGAAGACGCTTACTACGGATACCAGCCCTGAGAAGAAGAGAGGAGGAGAGGAGGAGAAGAGGTTGTGTTGCTGTTGCACTTGTGTCAGGTCAGGGACACTTGTGTCCTGAGGTCAGGGACACTTGTGTCCTGAGGTCAGGGACACTTGTGTCCTGAGGTCAGGGACACTTGTGTCCTGAGATCAGGGACACTTGGACAGAAGGACTCGCTGTTTTTATCGTTTTGAACATCAGACCAAGTGTTTTATTTAAAGCTCTCATTTTCTACTTTTGACCCTTTTCAAAGCTCGTCTGAAACAAAGCTTCAAGACGAGGCTTCATCAAGACGAGGCTTCATCAAGACGAGGCTGCATCGTGACGAGGCTTCATCAAGACGAGGCTTCATCAAGACGAGGCTTCATCAAGACGAGGCTGCATCGTGACGAGGCTTCATCAAGACGAGGCTTCATCAAGACGAGGCTGCATCGTGACGAGGCTTCATCAAGACGAGGCTGCATCGTGACGAGGCTTCATCAAGACGAGGCTTCATCAAGACGAGGCTTCATCAAGACGAGGCTGCATCGTGACGAGGCTTCATCAAGACGAGGCTTCATCAAGACGAGGCTTCATCAAGACGAGGCTGCATCGTGACGAGGCTTCATCAAGACGAGGCTTCATCAAGACGAGGCTTCATCAAGACGAGGCTGCATCAAGACGAGGCTTCATCAAGACGAGGCTTCATCAAGACGAGGCTGCATCAAGACGAGGCTTCATCAAGACGAGGCTTCATCAAGACGAGGCTGCATCGTGACGAGGCTTCATCAAGACGAGGCTTCATCAAGACGAGGCTGCATCGTGACGAGGCTTCGTCGTGACGAGGCTTCGTCAAGACGAGGCTTCATCGTGACGAGGCTGCATCGTGACGAGGCTTCATCAAGACGAGGCTTCATCAAGACGAGGCTTCATCAAGACGAGGCTGCATCAAGACGAGGCTTCATCAAGACGAGGCTTCATCAAGACGAGGCTGCATCAAGACGAGGCTTCATCAAGACGAGGCGGCATCAAGACGAGGCTTCATCAAGACGAGGCTGCATCGTGACGAGGCTTCGTCGTGACGAGGCTTCGTCAAGACGAGGCTTCATCGTGACGAGGCTTCATCGTCACGAGGCTTCATCGTGACGAGGCTTCATCGTGACGAGGCTTCATCGTGACGAGGCTTCATCGTGACGAGGCTTCATCATGAGGCTTCATCGTGACGAGGCTTCATCATGAGGCTTCATCGTGACGTGGCTTCATCATGAGGCTTCATCGTGACGAGGCTTCATCGTGACGAGGCTTCATCGTGACGAGGCTTCATCGTGACGAGGCTTCATCGTGACGAGGCTTCATCGTGAGGCTTCATCATGAGGCTTCATCATGACGAGGTTTCATCGTGAGGCTTCATCTTGACGAGGCTTCATCTTGACGAGGCTTCATCGTGACGAGGCTTCATTGTGGCGAGGCTTCATCGTGAGGCTTCATCGTGACGAGGCTTCATCGTGACGAGGCTTCATTGTGGCGAGGCTTCATCGTGAGGCTTCATCGTGACGATGCTTCATTGTGGCGAGGCTTCATCGTGAGGCTTCATCGTGACGAGGCTTCATCTTGACGAGGCTTCATCGTGACGAGGTTTCATCATGACGAGGCTTCATCATGAGGCTTCATCGTGACGAGGCTTCATCGTGACGAGGCTTCATTGTGGCGAGGCTTCATCGTGAGGCTTCATCGTGACGAGGCTTCATTGTGGCGAGGCTTCATCGTGAGGCTTCATCGTGACGAGGCTTCATTGTGGCGAGGCTTCATCGTGAGGCTTCATCTTGACGAGGCTTCATCGTGACGAGGCTTCATCGTGACGAGGCTTCATCGTGACGAGGCTTCATCATGAGGCTTCATCGTGACGTGGCTTCATCATGAGGCTTCATCGTGACGAGGCTTCATCATGAGGCTTCATCGTGACGAGGCTTCATCATGAGGCTTCATCGTGATGAGGCTTCATCATGAGGCTTCATCGTGACGTGGCTTCATCATGAGGCTTCATCGTGACGAGGCTTCATCATGAGGCTTCATCGTGACGAGGCTTCATCATGAGGCTTCATCGTGACGTGGCTTCATCATGAGGCTTCATCGTGACGAGGCTTCATCATGAGGCTTCATCGTGACGTGGCTTCATCATGAGGCTTCATCGTGATGAGGCTTCATCATGAGGCTTCATCGTGACGTGGCTTCATCATGAGGCTTCATCGTGACGAGGCTTCATCATGAGGCTTCATCGTGATGAGGCTTCATCATGAGGCTTCATCGTGACGTGGCTTCATCATGAGGCTTCATCGTGACGAGGCTTCATCATGAGGCTTCATTGTGACGTGGCTTCATCATGAGGCTTCATCGTGACGAGGCTTCATCATGAGGCTTCATCGTGACGAGGCTTCATCATGAGGCTTCATCGTGACGAGGCTTCATCATGAGGCTTCATCGTGACGTGGCTTCATCATGAGGCTTCATCGTGACGTGGCTTCATCATGAGGCTTCATCGTGATGAGGCTTCATCATGAGGCTTCATCGTGACGTGGCTTCATCATGAGGCTTCATCGTGACGAGGCTTCATCATGAGGCTTCATCGTGACGAGGCTTCATCATGAGGCTTCATCGTGACGAGGCTTCATCATGAGGCTTCATCGTGACGAGGCTTCATCATGAGGCTTCATCGTGACGTGGCTTCATCATGAGGCTTCATCGTGACGAGGCTTCATCATGAGGCTTCATCGTGACGTGGCTTCATCATGAGGCTTCATCGTGACGTGGCTTCATCATGAGGCTTCATCGTGATGAGGCTTCATCATGAGGCTTCATCGTGACGTGGCTTCATCATGAGGCTTCATCGTGATGAGGCTTCATCATGAGGCTTCATCGTGACGTGGCTTCATCATGAGGCTTCATCGTGACGAGGCTTCATCATGAGGCTTCATCGTGACGAGGCTTCATCATGAGGCTTCATCGTGACGAGGCTTCATCATGAGGCTTCATCGTGACGAGGCTTCATCATGAGGCTTCATCGTGACGAGGCTTCATCATGAGGCTTCATCGTGACGAGGCTTCATCATGAGGCTTCATCGTGACGAGGCTTCATCATGAGGCTTCATCGTGACGAGGCTTCATCATGAGGCTTCATCGTGACGAGGCTTCATCATGAGGCTTCATCGTGACGTGGCTTCATCATGAGGCTTCATCGTGACGAGGCTTCATCATGAGGCTTCATCGTGACGAGGCTTCATCATGAGGCTTCATCGTGACGTGGCTTCATCATGAGGCTTCATCGTGACGTGGCTTCATCATGAGGCTTCATCGTGATGAGGCTTCATCATGAGGCTTCATCGTGACGTGGCTTCATCATGAGGCTTCATCGTGAAGAGGCTTCATCATGAGGCTTCATCGTGACGTGGCTTCATCATGAGGCTTCATCGTGACGAGGCTTCATCATGAGGCTTCATCGTGACGAGGCTTCATCATGAGGCTTCATCGTGACGAGGCTTCATCATGAGGCTTCATCGTGACGAGGCTTCATCATGAGGCTTCATCGTGACGAGGCTTCATCATGAGGCTTCATCGTGACGAGGCTTCATCATGAGGCTTCATCGTGACGAGGCTTCATCATGAGGCTTCATCGTGACGTGGCTTCATCATGAGGCTTCATCGTGACGAGGCTTCATCATGAGGCTTCATCGTGACGTGGCTTCATCATGAGGCTTCATTGTGACGAGGCTTCATCATGAGGCTTCATCGTGACGAGGCTTCATGAAGCAGAATATGAGGCTTTAAAGAAAAGATGAAAGTATTTAACAAATGTGTCTCATTCGCACTGAAATATATATATTTGTAAATGTACTGCACTGTATTCAAGCCTTAGATCGTTGTATTTTATTATAACCTTAAACTGCCTCAAAATGTGTCCAAATGTTTCAACTGTGACGAAGATCCATTTTATCTGTAAAATAACTATGTTCTGACTTTTCTGGACCTTATTTTACCTCATGTTTACAAAAGGATGACAGTTTTGGGCTTTTGGGAGATATTATGATTATTATGATTATTATGATTATTATGATTATTATTTGTGCCATTTTGTGTGAGATGTTTATGTTTCAGAAACTGGTTTGAATAAAAAAGATGAAAACGTAACGTTGAATGTGAATTTACTCTTGAATCATACGTTCTGGAAATGATGCAACTCGTGCAAGTCACATGACTCTATCTGGATCTGGAGCTGGAGCTGGATTTTTTATGTTTTATATTTTTATGTTATATATTCAAATAATAACGCTTGATTCGACTCATTGAATTAGATTAGGATTGTCTTGAAAATAGGACCAACAAAATATATTTTCAAAGAGAGAGAGAGTTGAGGCCATTGCATTGGTTCCGCGCGCCCTCTTGTGGTGATTGTGAGTTTGACAGCTAATTAGAATGATCTAATTCTGTTAATCCAGTGTGCACATGATACATGTTTATGTTTTAGGACACAGTAGTTTGTATAACTGACCTATATATATATATATATATATATATATATATATATATATATATATATATATATATATATATATATATATATATATATATATATATTTATTCCACTCACTGCCACTGGGAGGACTCACGACACGTCTGTGCTCGCAGATCCATGGACAGCTTCGGTGCTTTATTTTGAAAAGCCTGTGCAACTGAGCCGGATGTTTATGTTCTGTAGCCGGAAGCGGCGTGGCGCTAGCTGCTTTAGCATTAGCTTCTGGCCCGCGATTTGACGATGTCGCGCCGCAAACCGTCGCCCCCGCGCGGCTTCAGCGGAGACAAATACTCCGTCCTTTTACCGACCTACAACGAGCGGGAGAACCTGCCTCTGATCGTGTGGCTCCTGGTCAAATACTTCGGGGAAAGGTGAGTTTGAGTGAAGCTAACTATGCTAATGTGGCTAACGCTGAGCTGTCACTGAAGCTGAAGCTCTGATCCACAGCTCAGTCATGTCTGGAACTCTCTGGAATAAAACTGACCAGAAATGACAAGTTAAAGTCTTAAAGTCTTAACTGAATTAGCTTTACTTTATTTCAACCAAAACAGGTCCTTAAACTTTGAGAAACGAAAATGTGAAAAGTTTTAATGTTGAATTTTTAAAGAACCACAAGAAACTCCAGAGCCAGGTCCAGAGCCAGCACATTTCAGGGGGACACGTCTCATGGGGACACGCCTCAGGGGGACACGCCTCAGGGGGACACGCCTCAGGGGGACACGTCTCATGTGGACACGTCTCATGGGGACACGTCTCATGGGGACACGCCTCAGGGGGACACGTCTCAGGGGGACACGTCTCATGGGGACACGTCTCATGGGGACACGTCTCAGGGGGACACGTCTCAGGGGGACACGTCTCAGGGGGACACAGATGACGCGCTGCAGCTCTGATAAAGACTTTCTGTTTTGTGGTCAGTGGGTTGGATTACGAGGTCATCGTCATTGACGACGGCAGCCCGGACGGGACTCTGGAGGTGGCACAGCAGCTGCAGCACATCTACGGCCCAGACAAGATCGTACGTGTAAAACACCCACAACCTGAGGCGCCATGGCAACCACACAACCAGAGGAACTAAACATGAACTACATGTGAACTACACGTGAACTACACATGAACTACACTTGTACTACACGTGAACTACACATGAACTACACTTGTACTACACGTGAACTAAACGTGAACTAAATGTGATCTACACGTGAACTACACATGAACTACACTTGTACTACACGTGAACTAAACGTGAACTAAATGTGATCTACACGTGATCTACACGTGAACTACACGTGAACTACACGTGATCTACACATGATCTACACGTGATCTACACGTGAACTACACGTGAACTACACGTGAACTAAATGTGATCTACACGTGAACTACACACAGTTAAACTGTTGGTTCTAAAGTTCTTTATGTGTTTTGGACAAACTTCAGTTTCAGGCCTTGAATAATCATCAGTTTTTGTTTTATTCCTTTGGTTTTGTAGATTCTTCGTCCTCGAGCCAAAAAACTGGGCCTGGGTGAGTTTAATGTTTGTCCCGTGTGTCTTTGTGTGAAACACGTGGTGAACATGTCTTTAGGTGAAACACGTGGTGAACATGTCTTTATGTGAAACACGTGGTGAACATGTCTTTAGGTGAAACACGTGGTGAACATGTCTTTAGGTGAAACACGTGGTGAACATGTCTTTGTGTGAAACACGTGGTGAACATGTCTTTAGGTGAAACATGTGGTGAACATGTCTTTATGTGAAACACGTGGTGAACATGTCTTTAGGTGAAACACGTGGTGAACATGTCTTTAGATGAAACACGTGGTGAACATGTCTTTAGGTGAAACACGTGGTGAACATGTCTTTAGGTGAAACACGTGGTGAACATGTCTTTAGGTGAAACAGGTGGTGAACATGTCTTTAGGTGAAACACGTGGTGAACATGTCTTTAGGTGAAACACGTGGTGAACATGTCTTTAGGTGAAACAGGTGGTGAACATGTCTTTAGGTGAAACACGTGGTGAACATGTCTTTAGGTGAAACACGTGGTGAACATGTCTTTAGGTGAAACACGTGGTGAACATGTCTTTAGGTGAAACACGTGGTGAACATGTCTTTAGGTGAAACACGTGGTGAACATGTCTTTAGGTGAAACAGGTGGTGAACATGTCTTTAGGTGAAACACGTGGTGAACATGTCTTTAGGTGAAACACGTGGTGAACATGTCTTTAGGTGAAACACGTGGTGAACATGTCTTTATGTGAAACACGTGGTGAACATGTCTTTAGGTGAAACACGTGGTGAACATGTCTTTAGGTGAAACACGTGGTGAACATGTCTTTGTGTGAAACACGTGGTGAACATGTCTTTAGGTGAAACATGTGGTGAACATGTCTTTATGTGAAACACGTGGTGAACATGTCTTTAGGTGAAACACGTGGTGAACATGTCTTTAGATGAAACACGTGGTGAACATGTCTTTAGGTGAAACACGTGGTGAACATGTCTTTAGGTGAAACACGTGGTGAACATGTCTTTAGGTGAAACACGTGGTGAACATGTCTTTAGGTGAAACACGTGGTGAACATGTCTTTAGGTGAAACAGGTGGTGAACATGTCTTTAGGTGAAACACGTGGTGAACATGTCTTTAGGTGAAACACGTGGTGAACATGTCTTTAGGTGAAACAGGTGGTGAACATGTCTTTAGGTGAAACACGTGGTGAACATGTCTTTAGGTGAAACACGTGGTGAACATGTCTTTAGGTGAAACACGTGGTGAACATGTCTTTAGGTGAAACACGTGGTGAACATGTCTTTAGGTGAAACACGTGGTGAACATGTCTTTAGGTGAAACACGTGGTGAACATGTCTTTAGGTGAAACAGGTGGTGAACATGTCTTTAGGTGAAACACGTGGTGAACATGTCTTTAGGTGAAACACGTGGTGAACATGTCTTTAGGTGAAACACGTGGTGAACATGTCTTTAGGTGAAACACGTGGTGAACATGTCTTTAGGTGAAACACGTGGTGAACATGTCTTTAGGTGAAACACGTGGTGAACATGTCTTTAGGTGAAACACGTGGTGAACATGTCTTTAGGTGAAACACGTGGTGAACATGTCTTTAGGTGAAACACGTGGTGAACATGTCTTTAGGTGAAACACGTGGTGAACATGTCTTTAGGTGAAACACGTGGTGAACATGTCTTTAGGTGAAACACGTGGTGAACATGTCTTTAGGTGAAACATGTGGTGAACATGTCTTTAGGTGAAACACGTGGTGAACATGTCTTTAGGTGAAACACGTGGTGAACATGTCTTTAGGTGAAACACGTGGTGAACATGTCTTTAGGTGAAACATGTGGTGAACATGTCTTTATGTGAAACATGTGGTGAACATGTCTTTAGGTGAAACATGTGGTGAACATGTCTTTAGGTGAAACATGTGGTGAACATGTCTTTATGTGAAACACGTGGTGAACATGTCTTTAGATGAAACACGTGGTGAACATGTCTTTATGTGAAACACGTGGCGAACATGTCTTTAGGTGAAACATGTGGTGAACATGTCTTTAGGTGAAACATGTGGTGAACATGTCTTTAGGTGAAACATGTGGTGAACATGTCTTTAGGTGAAACACGTGGTGAACATGTCTTTAGGTGAAACACGTGGTGAACATGTCTTTAGGTGAAACACGTGGTGAACATGTCTTTAGGTGAAACACGTGGTGAACATGTCTTTAGGTGAAACACGTGGTGAACATGTCTTTAGGTGAAACACGTGGTGAACATGTCTTTAGGTGAAACATGTGGTGAACATGTCTTTAGGTGAAACATGTGGTGAACATGTCTTTAGGTGAAACATGTGGTGAACATGTCTTTAGGTGAAACACGTGGTGAACATGTCTTTAGGTGAAACACGTGGTGAACATGTCTTTAGGTGAAACACGTGGTGAACATGTCTTTAGGTGAAACACGTGGTGAACATGTCTTTAGGTGAAACATGTGGTGAACATGTCTTTAGGTGAAACATGTGGTGAACATGTCTTTAGGTGAAACACGTGGTGAACATGTCTTTAGGTGAAACATGTGGTGAACATGTCTTTAGGTGAAACATGTGGTGAACATGTCTTTATGTGAAACACGTGGTGAACATGTCTTTAGGTGAAACATGTGGTGAACATGTCTTTAGGTGAAACATGTGGTGAACATGTCTTTAGGTGAAACATGTGGTGAACATGTCTTTATGTGAAACATGTGGTGAACATGTCTTTATGTGAAACACGTGGTGAACATGTCTTTAGGTGAAACACGTGGTGAACATGTCTTTAGGTGAAACACGTGGTGAACATGTCTTTAGGTGAAACACGTGGTGAACATGTCTTTAGGTGAAACACGTGGTGAACATGTCTTTAGGTGAAACATGTGGTGAACATGTCTTTAGGTGAAACATGTGGTGAATATGTCTTTAGGTGAAACATGTGGTGAACATGTCTTTAGGTGAAACATGTGGTGAACATGTCTTTAGGTGAAACATGTGGTGAACATGTCTTTAGGTGAAACATGTGGTGAACATGTCTTTAGGTGAAACACGTGGTGAACATGTCTTTAGGTGAAACACGTGGTGAACATGTCTTTAGGTGAAACATGTGGTGAACATGTCTTTAGGTGAAACACGTGGTGAACATGTCTTTAGGTGAAACACGTGGTGAACATGTCTTTAGGTGAAACATGTGGTGAACATGTCTTTAGGTGAAACATGTGGTGAACATGTCTTTAGGTGAAACACGTGGTGAACATGTCTTTAGGTGAAACATGTGGTGAACATGTCTTTAGGTGAAACATGTGGTGAACATGTCTTTAGGTGAAACACGTGGTGAACATGTCTTTAGGTGAAACACGTGGTGAACATGTCTTTAGGTGAAACACGTGGTGAACATGTCTTTAGGTGAAACATGTGGTGAACATGTCTTTAGGTGAAACATGTGGTGAACATGTCTTTAGGTGAAACATGTGGTGAACATGTCTTTAGGTGAAACATGTGGTGAACATGTCTTTAGGTGAAACATGTGGTGAACATGTCTTTAGGTGAAACATGTGGTGAACATGTCTTTAGGTGAAACACGTGGTGAACATGTCTTTAGGTGAAACACGTGGTGAACATGTCTTTAGGTGAAACACGTGGTGAACATGTCTTTAGGTGAAACACGTGGTGAACATGTCTTTAGGTGAAACACGTGGTGAACATGTCTTTAGGTGAAACACGTGGTGAACATGTCTTTAGGTGAAACACGTGGTGAACATGTCTTTAGGTGAAACACGTGGTGAACATGTCTTTAGGTGAAACATGTGGTGAACATGTCTTTAGGTGAAACACGTGGTGAACATGTCTTTAGGTGAAACATGTGGTGAACATGTCTTTAGGTGAAACACGTGGTGAACATGTCTTTAGGTGAAACATGTGGTGAACATGTCTTTAGGTGAAACACGTGGTGAACATGTCTTTAGGTGAAACACGTGGTGAACATGTCTTTAGGTGAAACACGTGGTGAACATGTCTTTAGGTGAAACAGGTGGTGAACATGTCTTTAGGTGAAACACGTGGTGAACATGTCTTTAGGTGAAACACGTGGTGAACATGTCTTTAGGTGAAACACGTGGTGAACATGTCTTTAGGTGAAACACGTGGTGAACATGTCTTTAGGTGAAACACGTGGTGAACATGTCTTTAGGTGAAACACGTGGTGAACATGTCTTTAGGTGAAACACGTGGTGAACATGTCTTTAGGTGAAACACGTGGTGAACATGTCTTTAGGTGAAACATGTGTCTTGTCGTCATAGGGACGGCGTACATTCACGGACTCAAACACGCCACAGGAAGCTTCATCTTCATCATGGACGCTGACCTGTCTCACCACGTGAGGAACTCTTCATTTACACAAACGTCCAGAGCTTTTCTGGAGTTTTTCTGGAGCCGTGAGATCGTCCGGAATGTTCTAAGAAACAGGATTCAATCACATGACCTAAACATTTCCAAATATGGGCATTTCCAGCTGAAAGTCTCTGTTTTATGAATTCATCTAAAGCTGTTCAAACTGATGAGGTTCATAATGTTCAGAGGAAGTGTCAGAAGTGAATGATTCTGTTTCTTTCACCGTCAGATCCACTGACCATGAAAATCAAATGTTTTATGCTTGAAATCTGATTTATTGTCATTTAATTGTAACTTTTCCCTTTTTGTTTTTAGCCTAAATTCATCCCAGAATTCATTCGGTAAGTTGAGTTTAGGTTTTAATATTCAGCAAAGTCCGAGGACAAAAGTGAGTGTAGTTTGTTGTTGCAGGACGCAGAGGGACGGAGACCTGGACGTTGTCTCTGGGACGAGGTACAAGGGAAACGGAGGAGTTTACGGATGGGACTTGAGGAGGAAGTTAATCAGGTCCTTTTAGCTCCACGTTCTGTCGTTCTGTCGCTCCACGTTCTGTCGCTCCACGTTCTGTCGCTCCACGTTCCACGTTCTGTCGTTCCACGTTCTGTCGCTCCACGTTCTGTCGTTCCACGTTCTGTCGCTCCACGTTCTGTCGCTCCACGTTCTGTCGTTCCACGTTCTGTCGCTCCACGTTCTGTCGCTCCACGTTCTGTTGTTCTGTCGCTCCACGTTCTGTCGCTCCACGTTCTGTCGTTCTGTCGCTCCACATTCTGTCGCTCCACGTTCTGTCGCTCCACGTTCCACGTTCTGTCGTTCCACGTTCTGTCGCTCCACGTTCTGTCGCTCCACGTTCTGTCGTTCTGTCGCTCCACGTTCTGTCGTTCTGTCGCTCCACGTTCTGTCGCTCCACGTTCTGTCGCTCCACGTTCTGTCGTTCCACGTTCTGTCGCTCCACGTTCTGTCGCTCCACGTTCTGTCGCTCCACGTTCTGTCGTTCCACGTTCTGTCGCTCCACGTTCTGTCGCTCCACGTTCTGTCGCTCCACGTTCTGTCGCTCCACGTTCTGTCGTTCCACGTTCTGTCGCTCCACGATCTGTCGTTCTGTCGCTCCACGTTCTGTCGCTCCACGTTCTGTCGCTCCACGTTCTGTCGCTCCACGTTCTGTCGCTCCACGTTCTGTCGTTCTGTCGCTCCACGTTCTGTCGCTCCACGTTCTGTCGCTCCACGTTCTGTCGTTCTGTCGCTCCACGTTCTGTCGCTCCACATTCTGTCGCTCCACGTTCTGTCGTTCTGTCGCTCCACGTTCTGTCGCTCCACGTTCTGTCGCTCCACGTTCTGTCGTTCTGTCGCTCCACGTTCTGTCGCTCCACGTTCTGTCGCTCCACGTTCTGTCGCTCCACGTTCTGTCGCTCCACGTTCTGTCGTTCCACGTTCTGTCGTTCTGTCGCTCCACGTTCTGTCGCTCCACGTTCTGTCGCTCCACGTTCTGTCGTTCCACGTTCTGTCGCTCCACGTTCTGTCGCTCCACGTTGTGTCGTTCTGTCGCTCCACGTTCTGTCGCTCCACGTTCTGTCGCTCCACGTTCTGTCGCTCCACGTTCTGTCGCTCCACGTTCTGTCGCTCCACGTTCTGTCGTTCCACGTTCTGTCGCTCCACGTTCTGTCGCTCCACGTTCCACGTTCTGTCGTTCCACGTTCTGTCGTTCCACGTTCTGTCGCTCCACGTTCTGTCGTTCCACGTTCTGTCGCTCCACGTTCTGTCGCTCCACGTTCCACGTTCTGTCGTTCCACGTTCTGTCGCTCCACGTTCTGTCGCTCCACGTTCTGTCGCTCCACATTCTGTCGCTCCACGTTCTGTCGCTCCACGTTCTGTCGTTCCACGTTCTGTCGCTCCACGTTCTGTCGCTCCACGTTCTGTCGCTCCACGTTCTGTCGCTCCACGTTCTGTCGCTACACGTTCTGTCGCTCCACGTTCTGTCGCTCCACGTTCTGTCGCTCCACGTTCTGTCGCTCCACGTTCTGTCGTTCCACGTTCTGTCGCTCCACGATCTGTCGTTCTGTCGCTCCACGTTCTGTCGCTCCACGTTCTGTCGTTCTGTCGCTCCACGTTCTGTCGCTCCACGTTCTGTCGCTCCACGTTCTGTCGCTCCACGTTCTGTCGTTCTGTCGCTCCACGTTCTGTCGCTCCACGTTCTGTCGCTCCACGTTCTGTCGCTCCACGTTTCACGTTCTGTCGTTCCACGTTCTGTCGCTCCACGTTCTGTCGCTCCACGTTCTGTCGCTCCACGTTCTGTCGTTCCACGTTCTGTCGTTCTGTCGTTCCACGTTCTGTCGCTCCACGTTCTGTCGTTCCACGTTCTGTCGCTCCACGTTCTGTCGCTCCACGTTCTGTCGCTCCACGTTCTGTCGCTCCACGTTCTGTCGTTCCACGTTCTGTCGTTCTGTCGCTCCACGTTCTGTCGCTCCACGTTCTGTCGCTCCACGTTCCACGTTCTGTCGTTCCACGTTCTGTCGCTCCACGTTCTGTCGCTCCACGTTCTGTCGTTCTGTCGCTCCACGTTCTGTCGTTCTGTCGCTCCACGTTCTGTCGCTCCACGTTCTGTCGCTCCACGTTCTGTCGTTCCACGTTCTGTCGCTCCACGTTCTGTCGCTCCACGTTCTGTCGCTCCACGTTCTGTCGTTCCACGTTCTGTCGCTCCACGTTCTGTCGCTCCACGTTCTGTCGCTCCACGTTCTGTCGCTCCACGTTCTGTCGTTCCACGTTCTGTCGCTCCACGATCTGTCGTTCTGTCGCTCCACGTTCTGTCGCTCCACGTTCTGTCGCTCCACGTTCTGTCGCTCCACGTTCTGTCGCTCCACGTTCTGTCGTTCTGTCGCTCCACGTTCTGTCGCTCCACGTTCTGTCGCTCCACGTTCTGTCGTTCTGTCGCTCCACGTTCTGTCGCTCCACATTCTGTCGCTCCACGTTCTGTCGTTCTGTCGCTCCACGTTCTGTCGCTCCACGTTCTGTCGCTCCACGTTCTGTCGTTCTGTCGCTCCACGTTCTGTCGCTCCACGTTCTGTCGCTCCACGTTCTGTCGCTCCACGTTCTGTCGCTCCACGTTCTGTCGTTCCACGTTCTGTCGTTCTGTCGCTCCACGTTCTGTCGCTCCACGTTCTGTCGCTCCACGTTCTGTCGTTCCACGTTCTGTCGCTCCACGTTCTGTCGCTCCACGTTGTGTCGTTCTGTCGCTCCACGTTCTGTCGCTCCACGTTCTGTCGCTCCACGTTCTGTCGCTCCACGTTCTGTCGCTCCACGTTCTGTCGCTCCACGTTCTGTCGTTCCACGTTCTGTCGCTCCACGTTCTGTCGCTCCACGTTCCACGTTCTGTCGTTCCACGTTCTGTCGTTCCACGTTCTGTCGCTCCACGTTCTGTCGTTCCACGTTCTGTCGCTCCACGTTCTGTCGCTCCACGTTCCACGTTCTGTCGTTCCACGTTCTGTCGCTCCACGTTCTGTCGCTCCACGTTCTGTCGCTCCACATTCTGTCGCTCCACGTTCTGTCGCTCCACGTTCTGTCGTTCCACGTTCTGTCGCTCCACGTTCTGTCGCTCCACGTTCTGTCGCTCCACGTTCTGTCGTTCCACGTTCTGTCGCTCCACGTTCTGTCGCTCCACGTTCTGTCGCTCCACGTTCTGTCGCTCCACGTTCTGTCGCTCCACGTTCTGTCGTTCCACGTTCTGTCGCTCCACGATCTGTCGTTCTGTCGCTCCACGTTCTGTCGCTCCACGTTCTGTCGTTCTGTCGCTCCACGTTCTGTCGCTCCACGTTCTGTCGCTCCACGTTCTGTCGCTCCACGTTCTGTCGTTCTGTCGCTCCACGTTCTGTCGCTCCACGTTCTGTCGCTCCACGTTCTGTCGCTCCACGTTTCACGTTCTGTCGTTCCACGTTCTGTCGCTCCACGTTCTGTCGCTCCACGTTCTGTCGCTCCACGTTCTGTCGCTCCACGTTCTGTCGTTCTGTCGCTCCACGTTCTGTCGCTCCACGTTCTGTCGCTCCACGTTCTGTCGCTCCACGTTTCACGTTCTGTCGTTCCACGTTCTGTCGCTCCACGTTCTGTCGCTCCACGTTCTGTCGCTCCACGTTCTGTCGCTCCACGTTCTGTCGCTCCACGTTCTGTCGCTCCACGTTCTGTCGCTCCACGTTCTGTCGCTCCACGTTCTGTCGTTCCACGTTCTGTCGCTCCACGATCTGTCGTTCTGTCGCTCCACGTTCTGTCGCTCCACGTTCTGTCGTTCTGTCGCTCCACGTTCTGTCGCTCCACGTTCTGTCGCTCCACGTTCTGTCGCTCCACGTTCTGTCGTTCTGTCGCTCCACGTTCTGTCGCTCCACGTTCTGTCGCTCCACGTTCTGTCGCTCCACGTTTCACGTTCTGTCGTTCCACGTTCTGTCGCTCCACGTTCTGTCGCTCCACGTTCTGTCGCTCCACGTTCTGTCGCTCCACGTTCTGTCGCTCCACGTTCTGTCGCTCCACGTTCTGTCGTTCCACGTTCTGTCGCTCCACGTTCTGTCGCTCCACGTTGTGTCGTTCTGTCGCTCCACGTTCTGTCGCTCCACGTTCTGTCGCTCCACGTTCTGTCGCTCCACGTTCTGTCGCTCCACGTTCTGTCGCTCCACGTTCTGTCGTTCCACGTTCTGTCGCTCCACGTTCTGTCGCTCCACGTTCCACGTTCTGTCGTTCCACGTTCTGTCGTTCCACGTTCTGTCGCTCCACGTTCTGTCGTTCCACGTTCTGTCGCTCCACGTTCTGTCGCTCCACGTTCCACGTTCTGTCGTTCCACGTTCTGTCGCTCCACGTTCTGTCGCTCCACGTTCTGTCGCTCCACATTCTGTCGCTCCACGTTCTGTCGCTCCACGTTCTGTCGTTCCACGTTCTGTCGCTCCACGTTCTGTCGCTCCACGTTCTGTCGCTCCACGTTCTGTCGTTCCACGTTCTGTCGCTCCACGTTCTGTCGCTCCACGTTCTGTCGCTCCACGTTCTGTCGCTCCACGTTCTGTCGCTCCACGTTCTGTCGTTCCACGTTCTGTCGCTCCACGATCTGTCGTTCTGTCGCTCCACGTTCTGTCGCTCCACGTTCTGTCGTTCTGTCGCTCCACGTTCTGTCGCTCCACGTTCTGTCGCTCCACGTTCTGTCGCTCCACGTTCTGTCGTTCTGTCGCTCCACGTTCTGTCGCTCCACGTTCTGTCGCTCCACGTTCTGTCGCTCCACGTTTCACGTTCTGTCGTTCCACGTTCTGTCGCTCCACGTTCTGTCGCTCCACGTTCTGTCGCTCCACGTTCTGTCGTTCCACGTTCTGTCGTTCTGTCGTTCCACGTTCTGTCGCTCCACGTTCTGTCGTTCCACGTTCTGTCGCTCCACGTTCTGTCGCTCCACGTTCTGTCGCTCCACGTTCTGTCGCTCCACGTTCTGTCGTTCCACGTTCTGTCGTTCTGTCGCTCCACGTTCTGTCGCTCCACGTTCTGTCGCTCCACGTTCTGTCGTTCCACGTTCTGTCGTTCTGTCGCTCCACGTTCTGTCGCTCCACGTTCTGTCGCTCCACGTTCCACGTTCTGTCGCTCCACGTTCTGTCGCTCCACGTTCTGTCGCTCCACGTTCCACGTTCTGTCGCTCCACGTTCTGTCGTTCCACGTTCTGTCGTTCTGTCGCTCCACGTTCTGTCGCTCCACGTTCTGTCGTTCTGTCGCTCCACGTTCTGTCGCTCCACGTTCTGTCGCTCCACGTTCTGTCGCTCCACGTTCTGTCGCTCCACGTTCTGTCGCTCCACGTTCTGTCGTTCCACGTTCTGTCGTTCTGTCGCTCCACGTTCTGTCGCTCCACGTTCTGTCGCTCCACCTTCCACGTTCTGTCGTTCCACGTTCTGTCGTTCTGTCGCTCCACGTTCTGTCGCTCCACGTTCTGTCGCTCCACGTTCCACGTTCTGTCGTTCCACGTTCTGTCGCTCCACGTTCTGTCGCTCCTCGTTCTGTCGCTCCACGTTCTGTCGCTCCACGTTCTGTCGCTCCACGTTCTGTCGCTCCACGTTCTGTCGTTCTGTCGCTCCACGTTCTGTCGCTCCACGTTCTGTCGCTCCACGTTCTGTCGCTCCACGTTCTGTCGCTCCACGTTCTGTCGCTCCACGTTCTGTCGCTCCACGTTCTGTCGTTCCACGTTCTGTCGCTCCACGTTCTGTCGCTCCACGTTCTGTCGCTCCACGTTCTGTCGCTCCACGTTCTGTCGTTCCACGTTCTGTCGCTCCACGTTCTGTCGCTCCACGTTCTGTCGCTCCACGTTCTGTCGCTCCACGTTCTGTTGTTCTGTCGCTCCACGTTCTGTCGCTCCACGTTCTGTCGTTCTGTCGCTCCACGTTCTGTCGCTCCACGTTCTGTCGTTCCACGTTCTGTCGTTCTGTCGCTCCACGTTCTGTCGCTCCACGTTCTGTCGCTCCACGTTCTGTCGTTCCACGTTCTGTCGTTCTGTCGCTCCACGTTCTGTCGCTCCACGTTCTGTCGCTCCACGTTCTGTCGCTCCACGTTCTGTCGCTCCACGTTCCACGTTCTGTCGTTCCACGTTCTGTCGCTCCACGTTCTGTCGCTCCACGTTCTGTCGTTCTGTCGCTCCACGTTCTGTCGTTCTGTCGCTCCACGTTCTGTCGCTCCACGTTCTGTCGCTCCACGTTCTGTCGTTCTGTCGCTCCACGTTCTGTCGCTCCACGTTCTGTCGTTCCACGTTCTGTCGCTCCACGTTCTGTCGCTCCACGTTCTGTCGTTCTGTCGCTCCACGTTCTGTCGCTCCACGTTCTGTCGTTCCACGTTCTGTCGCTCCACGTTCTGTCGCTCCACGTTCTGTCGTTCCACGTTCTGTCGCTCCACGTTCTGTCGCTCCACGTTCTGTCGCTCCACGTTCTGTCGCTCCACGTTCTGTCGCTCCACGTTCTGTCGTTCCACGTTCCACGTTCTGTCGCTCCACGATCTGTCGTTCTGTCGCTCCACGTTCTGTCGTTCTGTCGCTCCACGTTCTGTCGTTCTGTCGCTCCACGTTCTGTCGCTCCACGTTCTGTCGCTCCACGTTCTGTCGTTCTGTCGCTCCACGTTCTGTCGCTCCACGTTCTGTCGTTCTGTCGCTCCACGTTCTGTCGCTCCACGTTCTGTCGCTCCACGTTCTGTCGCTCCACGTTCTGTCGTTCCACGTTCTGTCGCTCCACGTTCTGTCGCTCCACGTTCTGTCGCTCCACGTTCTGTCGTTCCACGTTCTGTCGCTCCACGTTCTGTCGCTCCACGTTCTGTCGCTCCACGTTCTGTCGTTCCACGTTCTGTCGCTCCACGTTCTGTCGCTCCACGTTCTGTCGCTCCACGTTCTGTCGCTCCACGTTCTGTCGTTCCACGTTCTGTCGCTCCACGTTCCACGTTCTGTCGTTCCACGTTCTGTCGCTCCACGTTCTGTCGCTCCACGTTCTGTCGCTCCACGTTCTGTCGCTCCACGATCTGTCGTTCTGTCGCTCCACGTTCTGTCGTTCTGTCGCTCCACGTTCTGTCGTTCTGTCGCTCCACGTTCTGTCGCTCCACGTTCTGTCGCTCCACGTTCTGTCGTTCTGTCGCTCCACGTTCTGTCGCTCCACGTTCTGTCGCTCCACGTTCTGTCGTTCTGTCGCTCCACGTTCTGTCGCTCCACGTTCTGTCGCTCCACGTTCTGTCGCTCCACGTTCTGTCGTTCTGTCGCTCCACGTTCTGTCGCTCCACGTTCTGTCGCTCCACGTTCTGTCGCTCCACGTTCTGTCGTTCTGTCGCTCCACGTTCTGTCGCTCCACGTTCTGTCGCTCCACGTTCTGTCGTTCCACGTTCTGTCGTTCAGTTTGAAGTGACTGTGGTCGTTCTGTGTTTCAGTCGAGGAGCAAACTTCTTGACGCAGGTTTTGTTGCGTCCTGGAGCCTCAGACCTCACGGGGAGCTTCAGGTGAGACACACGGTCACATTAGAGTGGACACAGTCTCACGGTCACATTAGAGTGGACACAGTCTCACGGTCACATTAGAGTGGACACAGTCTCACGGTCACATTAGAGTGGACACAGTCTCACGGTCACATTAGAGTGGACACAGTGTCACGGTCACATTAGAGTGGACACAGTGTCACGGTCACATTAGAGTGGACACAGTCTCACGGTCACATTAGAGTGGACACAGTCTCACGGTCACATTAGAGTGGACACAGTCTCACGGTCACATTAGAGTGGACACAGTGTCACGGTCACATTAGAGTGGACACAGTGTCACGGTCACATTAGAGTGGACACAGTCTCACGGTCACATTAGAGTGGACACAGTCTCACGGTCACATTAGAGTGGACACAGTGTCAAGGTTTGACCTGGTTTGGATGTTTTCCTCAGAAGATTGTTTTCTTGTTGTTAGCTCCACATTAGCTCCACATTAGCTCTTTCTTACACGTGTTTCTTAAAACCACACGTCTTTTTCCATGTGATGCACATTGGCACTGTCCACTCGCTCCAGCAGCACCGCAGTGCTGAGCAGCAGAGGGGAGGGGCTGCCACCATGGGACCGTGGGACTTATAGTTCTAACGATAAAAAAGCTATATATCTATTGGAAATTAATCAAGATGAATTAGAAACGTTTAGCAGGCCAAATTACAACGTCTGGGGGGCCGGATGTGGCCCGCGGGCCACATGTTTACACCCCTGCTCTAAAGTGTGTGTTGTGTGTTGCAGGCTGTATAAGCGCTCTGTGCTGGAGCGTCTGGTGGAGCGTTGTGTGTCTAAAGGTTACGTGTTTCAGATGGAGATGATGGTCAGAGCTCGACAGCTGAACTTCAGCATTGGAGAAGTATGACTTTCACTCAAACACAGTACACACTAGTGTACACTAGTGTGTACTGTGCCACACACTAGTGTACACTAGTGTGTGGCACAGTACACACTAGTGTACACTATTGTGTGGCACTGTGCCACACACTAGTGTACACTATTGTGTACACTAGTGTGTACTGTGTGTACTGTGTGTACACACTTGTGTGGCACAGTACACACTAGTGTACACTAGTGTGTACTGTGCCACACACTAGTGTACACTAGTGTGTACTGTGCCACACACTAGTGTACACAAAGGTGTTTAACTCCACACTCATGTTGTCGTCCTCAGGTTCCCATCTCTTTCGTGGACAGAGTTTACGGCGAGTCTAAACTGGGAGGAAACGAGATCGTGTCGTTTGCCAAGGGTTTGATCACTTTGTTCTCCACCACATGATCTGTCTCTGGTTTAGACCCGGTCTAGACCCGGTCTATGCCCGGTCTATGCCCGGTTTAGGCCTGATTCTGTGATGTTTCAGATGAAATGATGTAGTGAGGTGTTTTTTCCTGCAGGGGGCAGCACAGTGACCACTAACAGTCATGATCTCATTTAAAGTCCTTGTGATCAAACACGTGATGTGAGATCTGGGGTTCCACAAACATCTCCTGCTCTAACGGGACAAAGTCGACTGTTAGATTAGAGCAGGGGACATATTTGACTCCGGGCAGGTAGCGGAGGGCCGGCCCGCCATCATTGATGTGAAAAATAAAAAAATCACATATCAAACAAAATGTCACTTTTCTGTCAAATATAGGATATTGAATATATGATTTAATTCATTTCACATTGTCTTTATGAAGCATAACGAGTGCAGACAGAGGCCTGAGGGTAAAACTAACTCATTTAATATTACTCAGCGTGTTTCTGTAGTTTGCCCTCCCCTGGATTAAAGGTGACTGTGTTAGAGTTTAGAGTTCACATCTGTGACGATGAAATAAATGATTTGTAAGTATTTTCTGTTGTTATTTAAACTCACTAATGGTTCAGAGGAAAGTGGAAACGGCCTCTTCAGCAGCAGAACCTTCTCTGTGTGGAACCTTCTCTGTGTGGAACCTTCTCTGTGTGGAACCTTCTCTGTGTGGAACCTTCTCTGTGTGGAACCTTCTCTGTGTGGAAACTTCTCTGTGTGGAACCTTCTCTGTTTGGAACCTTCTCTGTGTGGAACCTTCTCTGTGTGGAACCTTCTCTGTGTGGAACCTTCTCTGTTTGGAACCTTCTCTGTGTGGAACCTTCTCTGTGTGGAAACTTCTCTGTGTGGAAACTTCTCTGTGTGGAACCTTCTCTGTTTGGAACCTTCTCTGTGTGGAACCTTCTCTGTGTGGAACCTTCTCTGTGTGGAACCTTCTCTGTGTGGAACCTTCTCTGTGTGGAACCTTTTCTGTGTGGAACCTTTTCTGTGTGGAACCTTTTCTGTGTGGAACCTTCTCTGTGTGGAACCTTCTCTGTGTGGAAACTTCTCTGTGTGGAAACTTCTCTGTGTGGAACCTTCTCTGTTTGGAACCTTCTCTGTGTGGAACCTTCTCTGTGTGGAACCTTCTCTGTGTGGAACCTTCTCTGTTTGGAACCTTCTCTGTGTGGAACCTTCTCTGTGTGGAAACTTCTCTGTGTGGAAACTTCTCTGTGTGGAACCTTCTCTGTTTGGAACCTTCTCTGTGTGGAACCTTCTCTGTGTGGAACCTTCTCTGTGTGGAACCTTCTCTGTGTGGAACCTTCTCTGTGTGGAACCTTTTCTGTGTGGAACCTTTTCTGTGTGGAACCTTTTCTGTGTGGAACCTTCTCTGTGTGGAACCTTCTCTGTGTGGAACCTTCTCTGTGTGGAAACTTCTCTGTGTGGAACCTTCTCTGTGTGGAACCTTCTGTGTGGAACCTTCTCTGTGTGGAACCTTCTCTGTGTGGAAACTTCTCTGTGTGGAACCTTCTGTGTGGAAACTTCTCTGTGTGGAAACTTCTCTGTGTGGAACCTTCTCTGTGTGGAACCTTCTCTGTGTGGAAACTTCTCTGTGTGGAACCTTCTGTGTGGAAACTTCTCTGTGTGGAACCTTCTCTGTGTGGAACCTTCTCTGTGTGGAACCTTCTCTGTGTGGAACCTTCTCTGTGTGGAAACTTCTCTGTGTGGAACCTTCTCTGTGTGGAACCTTCTCTGTGTGGAACCTTCTCTGTGTGGAACCTTCTCTGTGTGGAACCTTCTCTGTGTGGAACCTTCTCTGTGTGGAAACTTCTCTGTGTGGAACCTTCTCTGTGTGGAACCTTCTCTGTGTGGAACCTTCTCTGTGTGGAACCTTCTCTGTGGAAACTTCTCTGTGTGGAACCTTCTCTGTGTGGAACCTTCTCTGTGTGGAAACTTCTCTGTGTGGAAACTTCTCTGTGTGGAACCTTCTCTGTGTGGAACCTTCTCTGTGTGGAAACTTCTCTGTGTGGAACCTTCTCTGTTTGGAACCTTCTCTGTGTGGAACCTTCTCTGTGTGGAACCTTCTCTGTGTGGAACCTTCTCTGTTTGGAACCTTCTCTGTGTGGAACCTTCTCTGTGTGGAAACTTCTCTGTGTGGAAACTTCTCTGTGTGGAACCTTCTCTGTTTGGAACCTTCTCTGTGTGGAACCTTCTCTGTGTGGAACCTTCTCTGTGTGGAACCTTCTCTGTGTGGAACCTTTTCTGTGTGGAACCTTTTCTGTGTGGAACCTTTTCTGTGTGGAACCTTCTCTGTGTGGAACCTTCTCTGTGTGGAACCTTCTCTGTGTGGAAACTTCTCTGTGTGGAAACTTCTCTGTGTGGAACCTTCTCTGTTTGGAACCTTCTCTGTGTGGAACCTTCTCTGTGTGGAACCTTCTCTGTGTGGAACCTTCTCTGTTTGGAACCTTCTCTGTGTGGAACCTTCTCTGTGTGGAAACTTCTCTGTGTGGAAACTTCTCTGTGTGGAACCTTCTCTGTTTGGAACCTTCTCTGTGTGGAACCTTCTCTGTGTGGAACCTTCTCTGTGTGGAACCTTCTCTGTGTGGAACCTTCTCTGTGTGGAACCTTTTCTGTGTGGAACCTTTTCTGTGTGGAACCTTTTCTGTGTGGAACCTTCTCTGTGTGGAACCTTCTCTGTGTGGAACCTTCTCTGTGTGGAAACTTCTCTGTGTGGAACCTTCTCTGTGTGGAACCTTCTGTGTGGAACCTTCTCTGTGTGGAACCTTCTCTGTGTGGAAACTTCTCTGTGTGGAACCTTCTGTGTGGAAACTTCTCTGTGTGGAAACTTCTCTGTGTGGAACCTTCTCTGTGTGGAACCTTCTCTGTGTGGAAACTTCTCTGTGTGGAACCTTCTGTGTGGAAACTTCTCTGTGTGGAACCTTCTCTGTGTGGAACCTTCTCTGTGTGGAACCTTCTCTGTGTGGAACCTTCTCTGTGTGGAAACTTCTCTGTGTGGAACCTTCTCTGTGTGGAACCTTCTCTGTGTGGAACCTTCTCTGTGTGGAACCTTCTCTGTGTGGAACCTTCTCTGTGTGGAACCTTCTCTGTGTGGAAACTTCTCTGTGTGGAACCTTCTCTGTGTGGAACCTTCTCTGTGTGGAACCTTCTCTGTGTGGAACCTTCTCTGTGGAAACTTCTCTGTGTGGAACCTTCTCTGTGTGGAACCTTCTCTGTGTGGAAACTTCTCTGTGTGGAAACTTCTCTGTGTGGAACCTTCTCTGTGTGGAACCTTCTCTGTGTGGAACCTTCTCTGTGTGGAACCTTCTCTGTGTGGAACCTTCTCTGTGTGGAACCTTCTCTGTGTGGAACCTTCTCTGTGTGGAACCTTCTCTGTGTGGAACCTTCTCTGTGGAACCTTCTGTGTGGAACCTTCTCTGTGTGGAACCTTCTCTGTGTGGAACCTTTTCTGTGTGGAACCTTCTCTGTGGAACCTTTTCTGTGTGGAACCTTTTCTGTGTGGAACCTTCTCTGTGGAACCTTTTCTGTGTGGAACCTTCTCTGTGTGGAACCTTCTCTGTGTGGAACCTTCTCTGTGTGGAACCTTCTCTGTGTGGAACCTTCTCTGTGTGGAACCTTCTCTGTGTGGAAACTTCTCTGTGTGGAACCTTCTCTGTGTGGAACCTTCTCTGTGTGGAACCTTTTCTGTGTGGAACCTTCTCTGTGTGGAACCTTTTCTGTGTGGAACCTTCTCTGTGTGGAAACTTCTCTGTGTGGAAACTTTTCTGTGTGGAACCTTCTCTGTGTGGAACCTTCTCTGTGTGGAAACTTCTCTGTGTGGAACCTTCTCTGTGTGGAACCTGCTGATTTACCTATTTCATCCAATGTGTTTTTGTAACACCTGAAATCACAAGAACTTCCATCTCAGCCAAAAGTATAAACCTGGAGGAGAACCAGTTCTTGAGGAGGAGAACGAGTTCTTGAGGAGGAGAACCGGTTCTTGAGGAGGAGAACCGGTTCTTGAGGAGGAGAACCGGTTCTTGAGGATGAGAACCTGTTCTTCAGGATTAGAACCGGTTCTTGAGGAGGAGAACCGGTTCTTGAGGAGGAGAACCGTTTTTTGAGGAGGAGAACCGTTTTTTGAGGAGGAAAACCGGTTCTTGAGGAGGAGAACCGGTTCTTCAGGAGGAGAACCAGTTATTGAGGAGGAGAACCAGTTATTGAGGAGGAGAACCAGTTCTTGAGGAGGAGAACCAGTTCTTGAGGAGGAGGAGAACCAGTTCTTGAGGAGAAGAACCTGTTCTTCAGGATGAGAACCTGTTCTTCAGGATGAGAACCGGTTCTTGAGGATGAGAACCGATTCTTGAGGAGGAGAACCGGTTCTTGAGGAGGAGAACCGGTTCTTGGGGAGAACCAGTTCTTGAGGTTCTTGAGGAGAACCGGTTCTCCTCCTCAAGAACTGGGAGATGTTTCTTCAGGATCATCTGGATCCACATCATGGATGTGTCTGTTTCACTCTCGACAGGAAGTGAGAGAAGAAGAAGAAAAGACAATGAACAAACACAAGTGAAATTAAATAGTAAATATAGTTTGATAGAAGAAGTGTTTATCAGAGGACAGAGCTCATACTTCCCCCAGAGTTGCTGCTAGGGCAGCGGAGCTGAAACTGTAGCTTTATATTTCTGTTCATAACTGGCCTGAACATAAGTCATTTAAAGAGGAACGTTTTAATCCTGGTCTTAAATGAAGAGACTGTGTCGCCTCTTTATCAAGGACAGGACTCTACCTCCTACTGTGCTTTTAGAGACTATTGGCACCACCAGAAGGCTCTACCTCCTACTGTGTTTTTAGACTCTTGGACCACCAGAAGGCTCTACCTCCTACTGTATTTTTAGAGACTCTTGGACCACCAGAAGGCTCTTCCTCCGACTGTGCTTTTAGAGACTCTTGGACCACCAGAAGGCTCTTCCTCCTACTGTGCTTTTAGAGACTCTTGGCACCACCAGAAGGCTCTACCTCCTACTGTGCTTTTAGAGACTATTGGGACCACCAGAAGGCTCTACCTCCTACTGTGCTTTTAGAGACTATTGGCACCACCAGAAGGCTCTACCTCCTACTGTGTTTTTAGACTCTTGGACCACCAGAAGGCTCTACCTCCTACTGTATTTTTAGACTCTTGGACCACCAGAAGGCTCTACCTCCTACTGTATTTTTAGAGACTCTTGGACCACCAGAAGGCTCTTCCTCCTACTGTGCTTTTAGAGACTCTTGGACCACCAGAAGGCTCTTCCTCCTACTGTGCTTTTAGAGACTCTTGGCACCACCAGAAGGCTCTACCTCCTACTGTGCTTTTAGAGACTATTGGGACCACCAGAAGGCTCTACCTCCTACTGTGCTTTTAGAGACTATTGGACCACCAGAAGGCTCTTCCTCCTACTGTGCTTTTAGAGACTCTTGGACCACCAGAAGGCTCTACCTCCTACTGTACTTTTAGAGACTCTTGGGACCACCAGAAGGCTCTTCCTCCTACTGTGCTTTTAGAGACTCTTGGACCACCAGAAGGCTCTACCTCCTACTGTGCTTTTAGAGACTCTTGGCACCACCAGAAGGCCAGCATGTTGAGAGTGAAGAGCTCTGATTGGATGAGATGGTTCTATAGTATCTTTGATGTGGGAGGGGCCATGTCATTTATGGCTTTGTAAATCAGGAGGAGGAGTTTAAATGTGATTCTAAACTGGACAGGAGCCAGTGAAGAGACTCCAGCACCGGCGTAATGTGCTCTCTTCTTTTAGTTCCTGTTGTAATCTTGCTGCTGCATTTTGAACCAATTAAAGCTTTTTATGGAGCTTTTAGGACCTGCTGCGAGCAGGAGTTACAGGAGAATCTAGACGTTACAAATGCAGATGTTGTTTCAGCTCTGCTGTGGTGGGCTCTGGACCCTGCTGTGGTGGTGGGCTCTGAACCCTGCTGTGGTGGGCTCTGAACCCTGCTGTGGTGGGCTCTGAACCCTGCTGTGGTGGGCTCTGGACCCTGCTGTGGTGGGCTCTGGACCCTGCTGTGGTGGGCTCTGAACCCTGCTGTGGTGGGCTCTGAACCCTGCTGTGGTGGGCTCTGGACCCTGCTGTGGTGGGCTCTGGACCCTGCTGTGGTGGGCTCTGGACCCTGCTGTGGTGGGCTCTGGACCCTGCTGTGGTGGGCTCTGAACCCTGCTGTGGTGGGCTCTGAACCCTGCTGTGGTGGGCTCTGAACCCTGCTGTGGTGGGCTCTGGACCCTGCTGTGGTGGGCTCTGGACCCTGCTGTGGTGGGCTCTGAACCCTGCTGTGGTGGGCTCTGAACCCTGCTGTGGTGGGCTCTGGACCCTGCTGTGGTGGGCTCTGAACCCTGCTGTGGTGGGCTCTGAACCCTGCTGTGGTGGGCTCTGCATGTTTGAAGGACGTGGAACACAAACACTTTGGAGTGAAGTATTTATTATAGTAAGAATAGTGTATAATCAGGGGGAGAATGTCCTTGAGGAGACAGGAATGGGGTCTAGGACACAAGTGGAGCTTTTAGAGGACATATGGGCTGAAGTTATCTCTACTTTTACAGGATTTAATTTAATAACTTTATTAGTAACAGTTCATTTCAGGTGAGTCTGAAACAAATGTGTATTTTGTGTATTTTGTCACATGATCTGTTGAAGCCAATAAACATCGCATTCAATGGACTGTCTTTTTGCGCATGCGCTCTGACTGCAAACCCCTCTCCAGAAGGGCGCCAGCTACAGGCCAGCCCGCGTAACTGCAACACGGGGTTGTTTACTCCAGAGACACGGGACCGGGAGAACCGAGGGGCCCCGCACCGGGAGAACCGAGGGGCCCCTCTCAAACACGGCGGAGTCCCGGGTCCAGCTTCAGTCCTGGTTCCGAAGTCTGGAGCTTAATTAGAAGAAGTGTGAAACCGACCAATCACGCACCGCGCACGAGCCCGCGCACGAGCTTGGTTTTGTGACGCAATTCACGCTACGTCACTTCTGTTTCAGCAAACGGAGTTTTACCGCTCTTTTTAGACAAACGACACATCCATTTCCATAAATTATTATTAAAAGACTATAGAAAATACACATGCATTCAATGGTTCAGCTTCCTGTTTCCTGGCAACGTTTTCAGCACGTTTGACCATTAAGAAGATATAATATTTTAAATTAATTGCTATGGCAACAGTTCCGCCCACTCTGAAACCCATGGATATTTAAAACAATACGCATAAGCCTGCATTGGCGGTTAGTACAGTATAAAGTAACATTAAGTGTTTAGGACAAACTAAACGCTCACGCTCTTCAGGACATTTTACTTTTACAGACTTAGTCCTTGTTTTTAGTTTATCCATATCTTGACTACACGAGTTTAGACTTCTATTTTAACGGTATCAATTACGTTTTATGAATACGTCCATATGTCAGGAAAGTGATCTAACCTCATGTATATTGTATCTTAAAACGATCTGAATTATACACTATTTCTCCAGAGCCGTTAGAACGAACCGACCGTCCCAAAATGGCCGCGGCCCGTGACGCATAGCTGTGGTGTGACGCTAGAGCGCGCGCGCCGCTGTGACCGCTTCCTCTGCTTTCGTTTGCGCCATTTTGGACAGGGGGGTCCGCGGGCTCCGGGTGTATTGTCTGAGAGGACGCGGAGCAGGCGGCACGTCCTCCACTGTCAGCCCGAGAACAGGCGCGTTTCACCGGCGCGTTTCACCCGCTTCAGGAGCAGTTCAGAGCCGCTTTCAGAGGAGATGTCAGGCCGCTGCTCGCACTGCCCGGGTCCGCTTTAGGAGCTCCGGGGTTCCGCCGTGTGAGCTGCGGAGGAGGCGCGGGGGACACTGGTTCCCGTTTCCCGGCGAGAGGAAGGGGTGAGGCGGCGTCTGTGTGGGGGAGAGACCGGGAGAGAGAGCCAGCATCCGGGAGGAAACTGCCCGATCCTCGGAGGTCCAAACCCGGGCTGAGAGAGCGAGACCGCGGCGGTGCTGGAGGTGTGAGCAGGTAAAGTTCCCCGGGACCAAAAGAACCGGGTTTGTACTTTTTAGTTTGTCCTGGTTTAGACCCGTTTTAGTCCAATTTATGTTATTTACTGTGTCCTTTTTACAGGTTTAAGGTAAAGTTCTCTGTTTCTGTTTTAAATGTGACAATATGTTCAGTGGGTCCGGGGTGGGTCCACGGTGGGTCCACGGGTCTTGGAGTGACCCTCATACTTAGTTCAGACCAACAGGAACCAAACAAACCCAAATAGTAAAGCGGCGTTCACACTTTCATTCATCGAAACTAAACCTGGTTTGGTCCTGTTCTAGTCCAAGTCCAAGTCCACATCAGGACTGAACCTGTGAATGCAGATCTCACACACCAGATTGCAGATTACATGCAATTTTATTTTGCAGTGTCAAACTTAGACCTGGTTTAGTTCTGGTTTAGACCTGGTTTAGTCCTGGTTTAGTCCTGGTTTAGACCTGGTTTAGACCTGGTTTAGTCCTGGTTTAGTCCTGGTTTAGTCCTGGTTTAGTCCTGGTTTAGACCTGGTTTAGTCCTGGTTTAGGCCTGGTTTAGACCTGGTTTAGTCCTGGTTTAGACCTGGTTTAGGCCTGGTTTGGACCTGGTTTAGTCCTGGTTTGGACCTGGTTTAGTCCTGGTTTGGACCTGGTTTAGGCCTGGTTTAGTCCTGGTTTGGACCTGGTTTAGTCCTGGTTTGGACCTGGTTTGGACCTGGTTTAGTCCTGGTTTGGACCTGGTTTAGTCCTGGTTTGGACCTGGTTTAGTCCTGGTTTGGACCTGGTTTGGACCTGGTTTAGGCCTGGTTTAGTCCTGGTTTAGTCCTGGTTTGGACCTGGTTTAGTCCTGGTTTGGACCTGGTTTAGTCCTGGTTTGGACCTGGTTTAGTCCTGGTTTGGACCTGGTTTAGTTCTGGTTTAGACCTGGTTTAGTCCTGGTTTAGTCCTGGTTTAGACCTGGTTTAGACCTGGTTTAGTCCTGGTTTAGTCCTGGTTTAGTCCTGGTTTAGTCCTGGTTTAGACCTGGTTTAGTCCTGGTTTAGGCCTGGTTTAGACCTGGTTTAGTCCTGGTTTAGACCTGGTTTAGGCCTGGTTTGGACCTGGTTTAGTCCTGGTTTGGACCTGGTTTAGTCCTGGTTTGGACCTGGTTTAGTCCTGGTTTGGACCTGGTTTGGACCTGGTTTAGTCCTGGTTTGGACCTGGTTTAGTCCTGGTTTGGACCTGGTTTAGTCCTGGTTTGGACCTGGTTTGGACCTGGTTTAGGCCTGGTTTAGTCCTGGTTTAGTCCTGGTTTGGACCTGGTTTAGTCCTGGTTTGGACCTGGTTTAGTCCTGGTTTGGACCTGGTTTAGGCCTGTTTTTCTGGTGCAGACTCTGCTCCTCTCTCCTTTCCTCCCTCCCTTCCTTCCTCCTCCCCTCTCTCTCCCTCCCCCATGCTCCGAGCCTGTCCAACCCGCTGCTCTCTCTCTCCCTCCTCCATCTCACCCGCCCACCTCCCTCCCTCTCTTCCTCCCCCCTCTCTCCCTCTCCCTCCCTCTCTTCCTCCCCCCTCTCTCCTCTCTCCTCTTCCTCCTCCTCCCCTCTCTCTCCCTCCCCCATGCTCCGAGCCTGTCCAACCCGCTGCTCTCTCCCTCTGCCCCTGTTTTCCCCTCTCTCTCCCCCTCTCTCTGCCCTCCCTCCTCCCCCTCGTTCCTACCCTGTCCTTCCTTTCCTCCTCTCCCCCCCTTCTCTCTCTTTGTGTTCCTCCCCCTCCTCACTCTTCCCTCACCCCCCTCTCTTCCCCCTCTCTGTGTGGGTGTGTGTCTCCCTCCTCCTCCTCTCCCTCTCCTCCTGTCCTTCCTTTCCTCCCTCCACACTCTTTGTGTTCCTCTCTCTCCCTCCTCCTCTCCCTCTCCCTCCTCCTCCCCCTCCTCCTCTCCCCTCCCCTCTCTGTGGGAGTGTGTCTCTCTCCTCGTTCTTTGTGTGTCTCCCTCTCTCTCCCGCCCTCCTCCCTCCCTCTCTCACTGCAGACATGTTGGAGAGGCTCAATAGGAGGCGCCATTCTCTATCAGGAGCACAGCTTAAAAAAAAAAACACTGTCTCACCCTCTGTCTCATCCCAGCCAGACCTGTGACCCCAAGACTGGGCCGGGCCTGGGGGCCGGGTATGGGTCTGGGGGCCGGGTCTGGGGGCCCTGTCTGGGTCTGGGGGGCCCGGTCTGGGTCTGGGGGCCCGGTCTAGGGGCCGGGTCTAGGGGCCGGGTCTGGGGGCCCGGTCTGGGGGGCCCGGTCTGGGTCTGGGGGGCCCGGTCTGGGTCTGGGGGGCCCGGTCTGGGTCTGGGTCTGGGGGCCCGGTTAAACAAAGTGTTGCTCAGTATGAAACACGTGTAATATAACTATGATCTTTATTGTCAGAATATTATTCCTGTATTGTCATTATTTTAGTTTTGTTCTACATGTTTGTTTGTTTGTTTGTTTGTTTGTTTGTTTGTAATGCCATTGTGTTTGTGTGACCTGAAGTATTATATTTCTAAAATGTTCTGACACAAAACAATGAGAAATATTTCAATGACTCAAAACAACCTGAAGCGGCGTCAACTCTTCACTCACAGTAAAGCCAACAAACATTAGCACGCTAACAAACATTAGCACGCTAACAAACATTAGCACGCTAACGAACATTAGCACGCTATCGAACATTAGCACGCTAACGAACACTGGCACGCTAACGAACACTGGCACGCTAGCAAACACTGGCACGCTAGCAAACACTAGCACGCTAGCAAACGTTAGCACGCTAGCAAACGTTAGCACGCTAGCAAACATTAGCACGCTAGCAAACATTAGCATGCTAATGTTTACTGATGATACTCATGATGAGGCGTGTGTTCCTCAGGTCTCAGGATGTTCCAGCTGCCGGTCAATAACCTGAGCAGTCTGCGGAAGGCGCGCCGGAACGTGAAGAAGGCTCTGGGCGACATCGGGCTCGACTTCGCCCGAGAACACATCGATGTGAGTCGCACACGTTCTAAGCACTCTTACTTCTGCATTCAAATCACGAGTGTGCTTAACAGTCGCTTGATTTCTCAAATCGGCGAAGAATCCTCTTATTCTTTTAGGCTAATGTGTTTTAGCCTTTAGCTCTGCGACAGAAACACTTTATAAATACGCAGGTTTCCTCATATTTACATGGGACGTTAAAGTCTGATGCTCAGTTGAAGGGCCCGCGGGGTAAAGGGCCCGCAGTTGAAGGGCCCGCAGTTGAAGGGCCCGCGGGGTAAAGGGCCCGCAGTTGAAGGGCCCGCGGGGTAAAGGGCCCGCGGGGTAAAGGGCCCGCAGTTGAAGGGCCCGCAGTTGAAGGGCCCGCGGGGTAAAGGGCCCGCAGTTGAAGGGCCCGCGGGGTAAAGGGCCCGCAGTTGAAGGGCCCGCGGGGTAAAGGGCCCGCAGTTGAAGGGCCCGCGGGGTAAAGGGCCCGCAGTTGAAGGGCCCGCGGGGTAAAGGGCCCGCAGTTGAAGGGCCCGCGGGGTAAAGGGCCCGCAGTTGAAGGGCCCGCGGGGTGAAGGGCCCGCGGGGTAAAGGGCCCGCGGGGTAAAGGGCCCGCGGGGTAAAGGGCCCGCAGTTGAAGGGCCCGCAGTTGAAGGGCCCGCGGGGTAAAGGGCCCGCAGTTGAAGGGCCCGCAGTTGAAGGGCCCGCGGGGTAAAGGGCCCGCAGTTGAAGGGCCCGCGGGGTAAAGGGCCCGCAGTTGAAGGGCCCGCGGGGTAAAGGGCCCGCAGTTGAAGGGCCCGCGGGGTGAAGGGCCCGCGGGGTAAAGGGCCCGCGGGGTAAAGGGCCCGCGGGGTAAAGGGCCCGCGGGGTAAAGGGCCCGCGGGGTAAAGGGCCCGCGGGGTAAAGGGCCCGCGGGGTAAAGGGCCCGCGGGGTAAAGGGCCCGCGGGGTAAAGGGCCCGCAGTTGAAGGGCCCGCAGTTGAAGGGCCCGCGGGGTAAAGGGCCCGCAGTTGAAGGGCCCGCGGGGTAAAGGGCCCGCAGTTGAAGGGCCCGCGGGGTGAAGGGCCCGCGGGGTGAAGGGCCCGCGGGGTAAAGGGCCCGCGGGGTAAAGGGCCCGCGGGGTAAAGGGCCCGCGGGGTAAAGGGCCCGCGGGGTAAAGGGCCCGCGGGGTAAAGGGCCCGCGGGGTAAAGGGCCCGCGGGGTAAAGGGCCCGCGGGGTAAAGGGCCCGCGGGGTAAAGGGCCCGCGGGGTAAAGGGCCCGCGGGGTAAAGGGCCCGCGGGGTAAAGGGCCCGCAGTTGAAGGGCCCGCAGTTGAAGGGCCCGCGGGGTAAAGGGCCCGCAGTTGAAGGGCCCGCGGGGTAAAGGGCCCTTGATGTTGTTGATGTTGTTCTTTCTTTCAGGACTTTAAGGAGTTCGAGCCTCCAGAGGTTTACGTCAAACACACGTGTTGGGACGACGTGTGCTCCTGGGAACCGTCCCACACCAAAGTGCAGGTACTGTAATGTAATAAAGAACTGTAATAACGTAATAAACATTAAAGGACTGTAATAATGA
The DNA here is from genome assembly GCF_026437365.1 of Eucyclogobius newberryi. Classification (NCBI taxonomy): domain Eukaryota; kingdom Metazoa; phylum Chordata; class Actinopteri; order Gobiiformes; family Gobiidae; genus Eucyclogobius; species Eucyclogobius newberryi. The sequence continues at coordinate 111,786 of NW_027315881.1, forward strand.
AATAAAGGACTAATAATGTAATAAAGGACTGTAATATAAGGGACTGTAATAATGCAATAAGGGACTTTAACAAGGGAGTGTAATAATGTAATAAAGGACTGTAATATAAGGGACTGTAATAATGCAATAAGGGACTTTAACAAGGGAGTGTAATAATGTAATAAGGGACTGTAATAAGGGACTGTAATAAGGACACACGCTGCAGTTCTAGTTTGTTACTCTTCAAGTACAACCTCAGTTAACATGAAGTGTTCACGCTGAGAAGCTGAGGCTGTGGATGCTTATGACAGTTATTACTATGGTTATTACTACTATTATTACTATGATTTTTACTATTATTACTATGATGATTATTACTACTATTATTACTATGATTATTATTACTATTACTATGATTTTTACTATTATTACTATGATGATTATTACTACTATTATTACTATGATTGTTATTACTATTACTATGATTTTTACTATTATTACTATGATGATTATTACTATGATTATTACTACTATTATTATTATTACTACTATTATTACTTTGATTATTACTACTATTATTACTATGATTATTACTACTAATATTACTATTATTACTGATTATTATTACTACTAATATTACTATGCTTATTACTACTATTACTATGATTATTACTATTACTACTGTTATTACTACTATTACTATGCTTATTACTACTATTACTATGATTATTACTACTATTACTATGATTATTACTATTATTATTACTGCTATTATTACTACTGTTATTACTATGATGATTATTACTACTAGTATTACTACTATTACTATTACGATTATTACCATGATTATTACTACTATTACTATGATTATTACTATTATTACTATTACGATTATTACCATGATTATTACTACTATTACTATGATTATTACTACCATTATTACTATTACTATGATTACTACTATTATTACTATGATTATTACTACTATTATTACTATGATTACTACTATTATTACTGTGATTATTATCATGTTTGTGTTTGTGTGTTTATGACGTGTGTGTGTGTGTTCATCAGGTTGTGTGTGTGTGTGTGTGTGTGTGTGTGTGTTCATCAGGTTGTGTGTGTGTGTGTGTGTTCATCAGGTTGTGTGTGTGTGTGTGTGTGTTCATCAGGTTGTGTGTGTGTGTGTTCATCAGGTTGTGTGTGTGTGTGTTCATCAGGTTGTGTGTGTGTGTGTGTGTGTTCATCAGGTTGTGTGTGTGTGTGTGTGTGTTCATCAGGTTGTGTGTGTGTGTGTGTGTTCATCAGGTTGTGTGTGTGTGTGTGTGTTCATCAGGTTGTGTGTGTGTGTGTGTGTTCATCAGGTTGTGTGTGTGTGTGTTCATCAGGTTGTGTGTGTGTGTGTGTGTGTGTTCATCAGGTTGTGTGTGTGTGTGTGTGTGTTCATCAGGTTGTGTGTGTGTGTGTGTGTGTTCATCAGGTTGTGTGTGTGTGTGTGTGTTCATCAGGTTGTGTGTGTGTGTGTGTGTGTGTGTGTGTGTTCATCAGGTTGTGTGTGTGTGTGTGTGTGTTCATCAGGTTGTGTGTGTGTGTGTGTGTGTGTGTTCATCAGGTTGTGTGTGTGTGTGTGTGTGTGTGTTCATCAGGTTGTGTGTGTGTGTGTGTGTGTGTTCATCAGGTTGTGTGTGTGTGTGTGTGTGTGTTTATGACGTTGTGTGTGTGTTCATGACGTGTGTGTGTGTGTTCATGACGTGTGTGTGTGTTCATGACGTGTGTGTGTGTGTGTGTTTCATAATGGTTTTGTGTGTTCATGAGGTTTTTTGTGTGTGTGTTGCAGGTTGTGTGTGTGTGTGTTTCATAATGGTTGTGTGTGTTGCAGGTTGTGTGTGTGTGTGTTTTATAATGGTTGTGTGTGTGTGTGTTTCATAATGGTTGTGTGTGTTGCAGGTTGTGTGTGTGTGTGTTTTATAATGGTTGTGTGTGTGTGTGTTTCATAATGGTTGTGTGTTGCAGGTTTTGTGTGTGTGTGTGTGTGTGTTTCATAATGGTTGTGTGTGTGTTGCAGGTTGTGTGTGTGTGTGTGTGTTTCATAATGGTTGTGTATGTGTGTGTTGCAGGTTGTGTGTGTGTGTTTCATAATGGTTGTGTGTGTGTTGCAGGTTGTGTGTTCATAATGGTGTTGTGTGTTGCAGGTTGTGTGTGTGTTTGTGTTCATAAAGGTTGTGTGTGTGTGTTGCAGGTTGTGTGTGTGTTTGTGTGTTCATAAAGGTTGTGTGTGTGTGTTGCAGGTTGTGTGTTGCAGGTTGTGTTTGTGTGTTTCATAATGGTTGTGTGTGTGTTGCAGGTTGTGTGTGTGTGTGTGTGTGTGTTTCATAATGGTTGTGTGTGTGTGTGTTGCAGGTTGTGCGTGTGTGTTTCATAATGGTTGTGTGTGTGTTGCAGGTTGTGTGTTCATAATGGTGTTGTGTGTTGCAGGTTGTGTGTGTGTTTGTGTTCATAAAGGTTGTGTGTGTGTGTTGCAGGTTGTGTGTTGCAGGTTGTGTGTGTGTGTGTGTGTTCATAAAGGTGTTGTGTGTGTTGTGTGTTCATAAAGGTGTTGTGTGTTGCAGGTTGTGTGTGTTCATAAAGGTTGTGTGTGTGTGTTGCAGGTTGTGTGTGTGTGTGTGTGTTCATAAAGGTGTTGTGTGTGTTGTGTGTTCATAAAGGTGTTGTGTGTGTTCATAAAGGTGTTGTGTGTGTTGTGTTGCAGGTTGTGTGTACATAAAGGTGTTGTGTGTGTTGTGTTGCAGGTTGTGTGTTCATAAAGGTGTTGTGTGTTGCAGGTTGTGTGTGTGTTCATAAAGGTGTTGTGTGTGTTGTGTTGCAGGTTGTGTGTTCATAAAGGTGTTGTGTGTTGCAGGTTGTGTGTGTGTGTTCATAAAGGTGTTGTGTGTGTTGTGTTGCAGGTTGTGTGTTCATAAAGGTGTTGTGTGTTGCAGGTTGTGTGTGTGTGTGTGTTCATAAAGGTGTTGTGTGTGTTGTGTTGCAGGTTGTGTGTTCATAAAGGTGTTGTGTGTTGCAGGTTGTGTGTGTGTGTGTGTTCATAAAGGTGTTGTGTGTGTTGTGTTGCAGGTTGTGTGTTCATAAAGGTGTTGTGTGTGTTGTGTTGCAGGTTGTGTGTTCATAAAGGTGTTGTGTGTTGCAGGTTGTGTGTGTGTGTGTGTTCATAAAGGTGTTGTGTGTGTTGTGTTGCAGGT
>NW_027315881.1:120000-124563 GCF_026437365.1 Eucyclogobius newberryi
GGCGTGTACACCAGTAACATGACGGCGTCCACCATCACGCTGCACCTGGTCCACTGCCGGGGCGTGGGCAAGTCCCAGAACGGCCCCTCGGCTCGCCTGCCCGTGCAGTCCGCCGCCACCAAGAGGTCGAGCAGCAACGCCCACGGCAGCCCCGCCCCCAAACGCCGGCGAGGACCGCCCGGGGAGAAGGCTCACCCGAGAGACGTCAACGCCATCCTGTTCCCCGACGACCCGGACGAGCCGGCGGCCCTGGCCCTCGACCCGAGCGGACTGGAGAACAAACCGCACGATGTGAAGAAGGCCTTTCTGAGCCGCTACTTCAACAAAGCGCCGTATCCGACGCAGCGCGAGGTGGAGAAACTGGCCTCGCGACTGTGGATGTGGAAGTCTGACGTCTCCGCCCACTTTGTGAGCGAGCGAGTCGAGTGCGCGCGCGTTTGTCGAGCGCGAAACGCCAACGTGCTGCTGGGGTTCAGCATGAAGGAGGTGAGCCAGGTCCAGCACCCGCTCACCTTCACGCCGCACGCCGGGACGCTCTCGGGACCGGGGGCACCGCGGCGCACGTCCCGAAGGCGCATCGGCGTTTCAGAGGCCAGACGAGGACGGAGAAGGAAAGGAACGGCAAGGACCATCGACCAAGAAGAACACGAAACCATCGCCATCGACTCGGACAGCGACGAAGAAGAAGAAGAGGAAGAGGAGCGGCGAGGCCTGAGCGTGGACGAGCTGGACGACATGTCGGAGGAAGACGAGAGCGACGAGGGCGAGATCGAGGAGCAGCACGGCGAGGGCGCGTACGGCGAGGGCGCGTACGGCGAGGGCGCGCACGGCGAGGGCGCGCACGTGGGGAACGGTTACGGCGTGCGTCAGACTCCGCCCCTCATCATCCCCAAGTTTGTGCCGTCGGCGGCTCGAAGCGGCAAACAACAGGTCTGACCCAACGCCACGGTCGCCACAACAACCTGCCTCACCTCAACCGCAACCGACCTCCACCCACATGACCTCCACCCACATGACCTCCACCCACATGACCTCCACCCACACGACCTCCACCCACATGACCTCCACCCACATGACCTCCACCCACACGACCTCCACCCACACGACCTCCACCCACACGACCTCCACCCACACGACCTCCACCCACATGACCTCCACCCACACGACCTCCACCCACACGACCTCCACCCACACGACCTCCACCCACATGACCTCCACCCACATGACCTCCACCCACACGACCTCCACCCACACGACCTCCACCCACACGACCTCCACCCACACGACCTCCACCCACACGACCTCCACCCACACGACCTCCACCCACATGACCTCCACCCACATGACCTCCACCCACACGACCTCCACCCACACGACCTCCACCCACACGACCTCCACCCACACGACCTCCACCCACACGACCTCCACCCACACGACCTCCACCCACACGACCTCCACCCACACGACCTCCACCCACACGACCTCCACCCACACGACCTCCACCCACACGACCTCCACCCACACGACCAACACGCGCTCCGACTTGATTGAACGTTCGTTTGCCTTTTCAGCTCCGCCCCCAAAGAACTAACGCTGGAAACAAATATTCAGTTACAGTTTGAGCTGGAGGTTATTCTTTGTTGCTTTTTATGAATTCCCTGGAGCTCGTGAAAACTTTAGTTTCAAGTCGACTCATCGTCTTTAATCGAGCGAGTTTTACACAACTCGAGAAAACTTCAAATGAACCAAACTGAAGCCTGAAGTCCGATCAGTACAAACACACGGGGCTTCAGTGACTCGCACCTTTCAAATGTGAACGTTTGACCCGCTCTGAACGCAGACGTTTGACCCGCTCTGAACGCAGACGTTTGACCCGCTCTGAACGCAGACGTTTGACCCGCTCTGAACGCAGACGTTTGACCCGCTCTGAACGCAGACGTTTGACCCGCTCTGAACGCAGACGTTTGACCCGCTCTGAACGCAGACGTTTGACCCGCTCTGAACGCAGACGTTTGACCCGCTCTGAACGCAGACGTTTGACCCGCTCTGAACGCAGACGTTTGACCCGCTCTGAACGCAGACGTTTGACCCGCTCTGAACGCAGACGTTTGACCCGCTCTTGTAAATGTGTACAGTCTTTTAAACATTTTCGGTCTTTTTGAACGATTAAGTTTGTAAAGTAATTATTATTCCAGTTCTTTTTCTGTTTCTGCACAAAAGAACAAGTGTTAAACTATTGTTATTTATTTAGTTGAGTCGAGTGGAGGCGGAGCCTTGTCAATAGTGGAGGCGGAGCCTTGTCAATAGTGGAGGCGGAGCCTTGTCAATAGTGGAGGCGGAGCCTTGTCAATAGTGGAGGCGGAGCTTTGTCAAAAGTGCAGACTAAGATTAGGACCTGGAGTTTATGGTCTTTAAAACGATTGAAATGCCTGATATTTCGTCACGTTCAGACTTTTATTCTGAAGGGACTTCAGGATGTTTGGATCTTTCCTCATGTTTCAAGAGTTTGTGACTTTCACGTTTCAGACAAACTTCCACTTCTGGACTTTCTGGACTTTTCCGTTTCTCGTTGAACCTGATTATTTATTCCCTTTGAAAAGGACAATGTGCTTTTTCTGGAAAAGAATGTTGTTTATCTTTTTGTTTAATTTTCACAGAAGCATTTTTGAACAATAAAGTGCAGAATCTTCACTCGCTTTTCTGGATTTATTTTGAAACAACTTCATGCAACCGACACAAATCGTGTGGACCATGTCAGTATTGCACACGGGTATGACAGTATTGTACACTGGTATGTCAGTATTGCACACGGGTATGTCAGTATTGCACACGGGTATGTCAGTATTGCACACGGGTATGTCAGTATTGCACACGGGTATGTCAGTATTGCACATGGGTATGACAGTATTGCACATGGTTATGTCAGTATTGCACACGGGTATGTCAGTATTGCACACGGATATGACAGTATTGCACACGGATATTGTCGGTATTGCACACGGATAATGTCGGTATTGCACACGGATAATGTCGGTATTGCACACGGATAATGTCGGTATTGCACACGGGGATATGACAGTATTGCACACGTTTATGACAGTATTGCACACGGGTATGACAGTATACATATGATGTCAGTATTGCGCATGGCCATGACAGTATTGCACATGGGTATGTCAGTATTGCACATGGGTATGACAGTATTGCACATGGGTATGACAGTATTGCACATGGGTATGACAGTATTGCACATGGGTATGACAGTATTGCACATGGGTATGACAGTATTGTACATGGGTATGACAGTATTGCACATGAGTGTGAGTATTGCACATGAGTGTGAGTATTGCACATGGGTATGACAGTATTGCACATGAGCGTGACAGTATTGCACATGAGTATGACAGTATTGCACATGAGTATGACAGTATTGCACATGGGTATGACAGTATTGCACATGGGTATGACAGTATTGCACATGAGTATGACAGTATTGCACATGGGTATGACCAGTATTGCACATGGGTATGACAGTATTGCACATGATTATGACAGTATTGCACATGAGTGACAGTATTGCACATGAGTATGACAGTATTGCACATGGGTATGACAGTATTGCACATGAGTATGACAGTATTGCACATGAGTATGACAGTATTGCACATGAGTATGACAGTATTGCACATGGGTATGTCAGTATTGCACATGGGTATGACAGTATTGCGCATGGGTATGACAGTATTGCGCATGGGTATGTCAGTATTGCGCATGAGAATGACAGTATTGCACATGGGTATGACAGTATTGCACATGGGTATGACAGTATTGCACATGAGTATGACAGTATTGCACATGAGTATGACAGTATTGCACATGGGTATGACAGTATTGCACATGGGTATGACAGTATTGCACATGAGTATGACAGTATTGCACATGAGTGACAGTATTGCACATGGGTATGACAGTATTGCACATGGGTATGACAGTATTGCACATGATTATGACAGTATTGCACATGGGTATGACAGTATTGCACATGGGCATGACAGTATTGCGCATGGGCATGACAGTATTGCGCATGAGCATGTCAGTATTGCGCATGAGCATGGCAGTATTGCGCATGAGTATGACAGTATTGCGCATGGGTATGACAGTATTGCACATGATTATGACAGTATTGCACATGGGTATGACAGTATTGCACATGGGCATGACAGTATTGCACATGGGCATGACAGTATTGCACATGGGTATGACAGTATTGCACATGATTATGACAGTATTGCACATGGGTATGACAGTATTGCGCATGGGCATGACAGTATTGCGCATGGGTATGACAGTATTGCGCATGGGTATGACAGTATTGCACATGGGTATGACAGTATTGCACATGGGTATGACAGTATTGCACATGGGTATGACAGTATTGCACATGGGTATGTCAGTATTGCACATGGGTATGTCATTATTGCACATGGGTATGTCATTATTGCACATGGGTATGTCATTATTGCACATGGGTATGTCATTATTGCACATGGGTATGACAGTATT
>NW_027315882.1:0-124508 GCF_026437365.1 Eucyclogobius newberryi
GTCGAGCTCAAATTCAAAGTGCTTTGCAAACAAGAAAAGAAGCATTATATCATATTATATCAATGGAGTTTAGTTTATTTGCCAGTTACAGTTTAAAACCATATTGGAAAAACAGCAAAACATTAAAACAACCACATAAACAATGGACATAAGTTATACTCTAAAAGTACCCAGAAAGTAAGTTTATAGACACTGTTTTGGCTTGCACTTACTGGAGTTGTATTGACCCATTTATTCACTTTAGTAGTATCGTAAAACAGGGTGAAAAATAAAGAAATCAAAGTATTATTTAGAGTTTGTTTCCACTGTTTTATCTTATTTGTCTGTTCGCTCTTTTCCTTTTTGGGTTTAAGTGTGACGGAGACTTAACACAGCTTTAGTTAACTCAACTTGCTATGATTGAATTTTCATGAAATCTTTTGTAATGGGCCACTTGAGTAGATTTATCTTATTTTTCCGGATCTTTCTGTCTTGACATTGACCAGTGTGCACAGAATTGAGTGACAAACCCTTGTAAACGCTCAGAACGATCTGTGGCGTCTATTTTGGGCAGTGCGGTGGTCCTGAGCTTGTTCTCTTTCACCAGCAAAGAGACTGTACACAAAGATATACAAACGAGGAGGACGCTCTGGCCGGCTTTGATCCTGCACGGGGACATTATTCGAATAAAGAAACTAATCTGCATTTTAACAAAAGTAAGCGCCACATCATACACAGGGGAGAAGAGAGTGGGCCAGTCTGCTCTCAAATAAATAAGTACAAGATAAAACTCAAACATAATCAGTATTCTAATAAACTCAAGTAAAATTCACAAGGCCGGCAGATGGAAATTGGCTTCCAAATATTGAATCTGTAAAAATATTTGCTCTTGTGTACTTTGTAATAATAAATACATCAATGAACAACCATAAAAGGAGGATATAATCTCAGCTTTCATGACTTGATGTTAACGCATGGGCCAATTTTTTTAAAGAATTTTTCTCAAATAATATCAATAGATCAAAAGTACAATGTCCCCATGAGCTAATACGCCTTTCAGCATTCAAAAAGCCTCAAATATTTCATTATTATGTTTATGTGCAAGTAAAAACCCACCAAAACATCTATTGCGTTGGCCCTGTATATCAGTATCATTGGGAACATTGTGCACGGCTGGAGAGGCAAATGTTGTGGTGATCAAACCATTTCTGGATGGATTACTGAACTGGTGAGGCAGAAAAGCATCGTGCAGCAACAGGGATACAAGATGAGAGCCCATTACACACATGCACACCAGCACACAGCCTGAGGGCAGAAGATTAGATAATACAAAGTATGGGAGCGTGCTGAAGCAGAAGTTATAGACAAAAGGAAGATTATGCTCCAGATTTGTATGCTATATTCTAATGGGTTTAAATTCGCCTAAAGGTGCACTTTGTACCTTTCAAAGTCTGCCAATGTTCCACAGTATAGCTTTGAAGTACTTTTGGTCAATTGCAGGTGTTTTTATTGCTTGGAAATACCTTCAAATACATGCATTCTAACTCCGAGCGGGGTCGCTTCTCCACAGCTCTTACCTGTAACTTGACCACTTGATCACCTGCTTGTTCCCATGTTCTCATCTGTTCATCATATACATTGTGTTGTTTGAAATTGAAGTAGAGGGCTGGTTAGAATTGTATCATTTCTGTTGAAATACAGACATTTTGTCCCGTGTGATTAATAAGTTCGTACTTACCTTCACATGAAACAAAAACTGGCAGAAAGTTCAAAGTCATTGTCAGCACAAAATAACTAAAATAATTTTTACTGTTGAGTCAATAACTGGTAGAATTACAAAGATGTCATTGTTATCAGGGACAGACAGGGTTTTTTTTTCCTTTCAAAACTGTGAATACTTAAAAGTCATTATCTGAAATTATAATATTAAATGATGTTGTGTACTTGCATAAAAACGACCGCCGATACCGTTTGTTCTCCAACCACAGACTTAAAAGAACATAGTGTGCATGACAGCAAAGAACAAAATGTTTCAAAATGACAATAGCCTACCAGACTCGTTGTTCTGGAGGAAAACGTGAACCAAGAAGATACAAGCTGTTGCAGCATTATGGTCTACATGGAATACAGAGAGGCTTTTGTTACGTAAGAGCCTGAGGAAGAGCAACGAGGTTTGAAATATCAAGATATTAAAAATACAGTGTGTTTGTCTATTCGCCTGTCACAAGAACTTAGATGTTTTATATATTTAGAATTAGAGGGGAAGAAATGGGTAACACTTTATAATGACAACATTTTCATTAGTCTTGAATCATTTTTAACAAACTATTTGTTAATTATCTTTCTTTAAATTATGAAATAGTCACTATAACCTCAGTGGTTTACTTTAATTTGAATTTAATAAACTAAGAACTAATGTTAGGCAAAGATGTGTATCTGTTTTAGGATCAAACTATAGAATGATTTCAGGGATGACTTTAAGTGAAATTGAAATTAAAATAACATAAAATACTTTTAAAAATAAACGAAATACCTTGACGTGTGATTTTATCCTTATGAAGAGTCCAAGGTGCGGCTTTTTGTGTAATTTATTTGTGTTCCTACAACTCAAGAGGTTGTAAGAAGTATTGTTGGGTTTGCACAGGCTACTAACTCCATTTAAAGTGTCAACAAGATATTGTGTTTTTCTGATAACAATTACTTAGTTTGGTGGGATTACCTGACCAAAAAAAAATGTCACCAACTGAGCAAACGGGTATGAGCCCATTGGATAATTACTTAAGGTGACTGTACTTCAGCGGCAACATAAGTTTCAACCAACTCATGCAGTGAGTGAATTCTCGTCAAAATGGACAAATCCTGTCATTGGTATCATTAGCATCAAGCAGAGAAATCATCTGAGGAGAAGTAGAAACTAATCTACTACAGATCTGAACCCCAGTGAGTGTTTGGGACGAGCTGGAGAAGGTGGTCCAATGAAATATTAGAGCTTGTGACAGTTTGAAAAGAAAAAAAGAAAAATAGCAATTTACCGCATGTAGAGCTGAGTTCTAAATCTGAATCCCTCTATCATCCCCCAGTTATAATCAATAAAATGATTTAGCAAATCCTAATTATTGTATACTTTTGGCCCTAATTGCAATACGGTTGCTAGGTAACAGTTGTTTCCCCTCAGTGTGAGAGTTAAAGTCCTGATGGTTTGAAGCTAACAGCTGTTGGCTAAGGCTGCAGACTGCTGTTGACTCACTGGCGGTGAGTTCTGTCCCACATGGCGTCTCGCGGATCTACCCGTCGTCAGGTGCGAGCTGTGCAGATGTCGCTTTGTTTGGGCCGTCACACCTGTGCTTTTCAAATATACGTCTTTCATCAAGAGAGCTAAATACAAATGTGTTTACTACCAAAAGGAATGGATTTGGAAAAACTGCTGATTGTTATAGAAAATGAATGCATCTTAGCCTTGTGCACTATGTGTGCCACTGTGTGTGGTGTGGATTTAACATGTTACTTGGCCTTTAAAGAACCAGTGTGGAACATTTCAGGAGACAAGCATATGGTGGACAATTCACCAGAAAAGTTACATGGTATACCTTTATAATATGCCACTTTTATATTTTTCATTTATTTGAAGGGGGGGCATATTCATTTGAAATAATCAGTGATTTTGATTTATGTTTTATAGTTTAAGTATTATATTGAAAATACGGCCTCCCATTCCAAATAAATGTAGTTGATGAATCATTGACTGAGGTTCAGGAGGTGGACCATGCCTCAATCTTCTACTCCTCCTCCAGCAACCAAGCCTCCACTCTTTAACCACACCTTTAATTACCCAGAAGTCCTATTTATACAGGCCTATCCCAGCACCTCTTGCTGTCTCTGCTCTCTCGATTGAGAGACAATCAGTCAGTGAGCGCCTTCGTTTGAACGAGGATCACAAGCCGCTATCTTATAGATTCTGACCTGTTCCCAGTCTGAACTTTCAGTCAGTTGCATCCTCCTGTAGTCACATTCCTTAGAGGCCTCAGCAACGCAGGTCCCCCCTCTGCCGCTCACACACCCGTACGCCATCTGCTCCACAAGCGCCTCCTCCTCCAACCTCTACCTCTTGGGTGTCTACACATACACACACCGACCTCTACTAGACAGCCAACAGGACACATGAGCTCTCCTCCTCAATTGTGAGGCCTCCTGTCCCAAAATCTGACGCTCAGCACCGAACTTCGACAACCGTCCCATTCCTCTTCTTCGATCTTGAGGTTGAGATCAACTTTGCTCATTTTAAATCATCTTTGGGGGTTCGATTCTGAATCGGCTGAGCTGGGCTAAGACGGAGCCCCCATCCTGAGTTTATACCCAGCCAACTCTAATGGAGCCATCATCGATCCATCATCGATCCATCATCACTATTATCATTAAACATTCTCTCATATTCCATTGTTGTGGCGTGGTCCTTGCTAGTGAAAGGCCTCCTTTTCCATCGACCAGTTCAACTTCATTGAAATTATGTTGTGTGCTATATTTTGTAGCTTTTTGATAACTGTAATGTGTGTTTTTTTACATGTTGATCTATTAAGCACAATTGTTTTACAGGAAAATGTGTGAAAAAAGTGTAAATATTGTTGCTTACTTTTTTTCCTTGTAGAAAATGAAATATAAATCTAAACAAGATATACATCAAACATATATACATTAAATAAATATATATATAAATCAGATTATACACAAAAAAGCAAAAAAAAGATTATTATTACTAAAGCAATTAATAAATAATAATGTATTTGTGGAAAACATGACATTCTTTCATTGAAGACACTTGATGTTCTTTGTGGTGCTTTGGAACACTTGGAGCACTGAGGGCCCCGCCCGCAGTCTCCTCAGTGCAAACACCAGTGTCGCTAACACTGACTGCTATACTGAGCAAAGAGGTGTGCAGCTAAATGGAAAATGGTTGTTTGGTGCTCAAAACGAAAATGACTTCACTTCCACTGACTTTAAAAGGGAGAAAAAGCCTGCAGCACTTTAAATGTAAATGTGCCGAGTTATATAAGTGATCTTGTGTTCCTCCATCACTGTCTCTGCTAACAAACAGCCATTTAGCAGCCTAACCTTTGCATCTGCTCTAACTGGGAAAAAGCTTACTTGACAAAACCGTGCTAAATATTGCACGGCCCATTAGCGCTACATGTATTACGGTTGTATAATCTGTCACAAGCGTATCGCTGGGTTTCAGACAACACCACAATAATCTGAATGCCTGCATGTTGTGTTGACAGTGGGTGAAATGTCTATTATTAATATGCATTTGTGGTGTAGTCGGACAAATGTAATGGGAGAATGGTTAATGTTACAAAAACATTTTCTTTCTTTTTTTAGGCCCGAGCCCCAGCAGGGCGGAGGGCCTATTGCTCCCGCAACGCTGCGGAAGGCAGCGTTGCAACTGTCGGTGCCCCTTCGCCCATGGCAAGTACAGTGAACTAGCCCATGCCGAAGGCATGGATCATGCATACTTACTCCTGCTATGACAGAAATAGTCAACAATTTGTGAATGGGCATAGCCCATTCACAAATTGTTGACAACAGCAGCGCGAAGCGCTGCATTCCTCCAAAAACCCTCTTGGCATCGTCCTGTACGCGAGAATCCATGCCGCAGGCATGGGCCATGCTTGTATCTGCTCAAATCAATGGAAGTCTATGGGGAGTGGGCGGGGCATCCCGACGGAATGGGGAGTGACGAGCGCGTAAGCGCTCGTAATGATGATTCCACCCCATGGCGGCATGGGGAAGGCTTAGAGCTTTCAAACGATGTATAATTTGTTGTTATAGTGGAAACGGCTATATTGTTTTTGCTAAAAATATTATTATTTTTATTTTTATTTTTCTTGTTCTTCTGCTTTTTGAGCTCTAATTTGACCCCCTGAACATGCTCAAAAACTCACCAAACTCTGCCCAAAATTCAGAATCGGCGAAAAATTTGATTTTTTCTGGGCCATTTTTTTTTTCGTTAAAAAATGGCGCGACAGCGCCACCGACAAAAGTCAAAATACATTGCGCCTATGGGAGACGCCCCGAGGTCAACTTTGTCGTAAAGCTACGAAATTCGGGACACGCATTCCTCTCGTGAGGACAAAAAAAAAATATTATTGTGGCCACGCCCCCAGACTTACCCTATGGCCGCCATCTTCCTTTGAAAATGAAAACAAGCTGAGTTAGCCATTTTGTTTACGTCAAACTTTGACGAACTCCTCCTAGGGCGTTTTGCCCACCGACTTCAAAATCGGCGTACATCCTCTGGACAAGTGGGACATCTAAAGTTATCCAATTTTTTGAGATACCTTTTACGGTCTGTGTGCGGCGCAGCCGCAAAGTTGGACAACTTATTTTGGAATATTGCAGATCTAAAAATTGTTCCCATTTGATCAAAACCAGTCCGATTAGGACCAAATTTGAATCAGTTGTTAAACTTTCTAGTTTGGACCAGTTTAGGCTGACAAAATTGAAATGGGCGCGATAGCGCCCCCTACAGAGTGACCTTTAAATTAACATTGAAGGTCAAAAATTAGTTTTACCAAAATTGTCTAAACTTTACCCAAAATTCTACTTTGCCGTCCCAATCACAAAAGCCAATCACAAAAATTCCTAATTTTTTACGGCGTAGTCGTAGCGATGACATAAACCTCCCATGTTATCCCTATGGGAAAACCACAAAATCTCTCGAATATCCACATTTTTATGTTTTACACTTTAACGAAGTCCTCCTAGTGCGTTTTGCCCACGAACCTCAAAATCGGTGTACGTCCTCTAGACAAGTGGGGCATCTAAAGTTATCCAAATTTTAAGGATAGCTTTTACGGTCTCTGTGCGACGGAGCCGCAAACTTTTCCCTGAATTCTGACTATTTGAGTTTTTCCAAATGACATTATATTTTGCACAAAATTCTAATTTGCAATCCTGATCATAAAAGTATGAGAGTCAAAGTCATATTTTGTACGGCGTAACCGTAACGATGACAGAAACATCCCATGATATCCTTATGGGAAATTCGCGAAATTGCTCAAATCACCACATTTTTACGCTTCACACTTTAACGAACTCCTCCTAGGGCGATTGTCTGATCAAACTCATATTTGGGGAAAATCATCTACACAAGCGGGGCATCAAAAGTTATCCATATTTTGATTCTAAGTGCTACGGTCTCTGTGTGGCTGACCCGCAAATATATGTCACAAATGGGAAAACAGCGGAATCTCTAAAATGACCACATTTTTACGCTTCACACTTTAACGAACTCCTCCTAGGGCGATTGTCCGATCAAGTTCATATTTGGGGAAAATCATCTACACAAGCGAGGCATCAAAAGTTATCCATATTTTGATTCTAAGTGCTACGGTCTCTGTGTGGCTGACCCGCAAATATATGTCACAAATGGGAAAACAGCAAAATCTCTCAAATTACCATATTTTTATGTTTTACACTTTAACAAACTCCTCCTAGTGCGTTTTGCCCACCGACCTCAAAATCGGTGTACGTCCTTTAGACAAGTGGGGCATCTAAAGTTATCCAAATTTTAAGGATAACATTTACGGTCTCTGTGCGACGGAGCCACAAACTTTACCCAGAATTTGGACTATTTGGCCTTCAGAGTGGCCTATAAACAATAAAGTTTTTCCAAATAACATGACATTTTGCACTAAATTCTAATTTGCCATCCTGATCATAAAAGTATGACAGCCAAAGTCATATTTTGTACGGCGTAACCGTAGCGATGACAGAAACATCCCATGATATCCTTATGGGAAAATCGTTGAATTGCTCAAATCACCACATTTTTACGCTTCAAACTTTAACAAACTCCTCCGTGGGCAATAGCTCGATCAAGCTTTACTTTGGGAAATATCATCTACACAAGCGGGGCATCAAAAGTTATCCATATTTATATTCTAAGTGCTACGGTCTCTGTGCGGCGGCGCAGCAAATTTGACTGACACTTGTGTTCATTTGCACTGGATTGGCCATGTCCAATGTGTCGCCGTCTGTCAAGTTCTTTTTTAATTCAACACAATAAGGGCGCCATCTTTATCAAGTCGAAAGCGCAGAGTCGGAAGGCCGGCGGCCCGCGAGGGCCGTTGGATGCCGCTTGCGGCTTTAATTTAATTTTGATTTTGATTTGTAAATGAAGTTTGTAGTTGATGAAGACTATTATGGAACCCTCTTTTAGGACCATTCAAGAAGAAAAAGACCATATTGTTTTGAATTGATCGTTTCTTAATTTGGACATTGTTTACTCCGTTCTTCACTGTCGCCCTCCGAAACAACCACTGTTGTGATTTTGGGCGTTACAAAAATGAATTGAATTAATTTGACATCACTCTGAAACAGAATATGAATAAAGGGGAGCATTTTCATATAAAATCATAAGAAAAATCCAAACGTGTTGAAACGCATAATTGATTTGAGTGACTTTGTGCATAATGCTGCAATATTTATCAAACGTTGCCTCAAAATCAGTGAATAAGCAGTCTATTTAGTTTTTTAATTGAACACTACATAACTATAGAATGTTGCCTTTAGAAACCAAGCAAGAGACCAATTATAGACCACATATACTTGGATTAATTTGCTGTTGATGTTATGTAATGCTAATGAGGCCCACCTGAAGAATACAAAACACTGCAGGCCTCAGAGGTCCTTCAGAGCCACGTATCGATCTTAAATGTCCTTATGTAACTGTGCAACGGTTTCACCTCTAAATGAACTCACTTCAGCCAAACTGCAAGAAAAATACATTCACTCTATGGACATTTTAGGTTTGGGATACAAAAATGTGTCAGCTTCACATTGTTAAACATTTTAATACTAGGTTAAAAAATTCAGTTCAGTATTAAGTTATGTATTTTTAATGCTGTCAAGAAGAAGAAAAAAATGTGCCATATTGTAATTAGTTCTCCAAAAATAAGGGAGTGTAAATTGTATACAAATTTTACCAAATTTAGACTTGTTGATGGTTGCCTGGAATGTTCCATAGTATGGCATTAAACTTATCATGCATTTATTTCGATTACAGGTGTTTGTATTGTTAAAAAAAACAAAAAAAAACTAAAATATTCTTACTATTAGCAGATCTGACCTGTCTCCATGATAATGAAAAAGTTTAATGCCATACTACGGAACATTACAGGAAAACAATAAAACAAGAGTGTTGACCTATAAAAACTGCTTCTGCAAAGTATATGTGGGACATAAAGTAGCTTTCAAAACATATTCAAACTATAAAAATCTGCTGCTGCTGCTTCCTGCTCTTTCTGCAGTTGTAGTACAAAACCGCCAATGTATTAAAAATGAGTATAATGCCATCAATAGTACGGCATGATATCTGGGGCGCACACAGTTACAGTTGATGAGAGCTGCATTTTTCATGATGCCAGTGTGAACTCATCAAAAATTACAGACGTTTGTGGGAAAAGCGGCAGGGAAATTGCAAATGTAATCACGCAACAAAACAGGAATTGTATTAAGTCGGGAAAAACACACAGTCGCTTGATTTTTCATTGTTCGTGTTTTTGTTTTTCTTTGCAGTTTCCGATGATCAGTGAGTTTGGAGAAGATAACTCGTACTGTTCCTTCGAGAGCAAAGAGACGGCTCTGCTTCAGTCTGAAAATGGGAATCTGGTGGAGAGGGTTAACGTCCTGACACACGAGGTACTTCTTCAAAATACACCAAGATCCTGCATTAATATCTGCATCTAGGGTGAAAATACAAGTACAAATCAAAGAATATTTGCTAAAGACAAAAAAGGAAGTTTACACACGGGAATCGTTCAGAACGTAGTGTTATAGGAGATGTGTATGTTTGTATAAAGTGGTAATTGACGAGAGTTTCTGTTTTCTGTTTCCTGTCGCACATTCTCCTCTATCAAATGGGCACAAAATGGACTAAAACAACATTGGCCGTTTGTTAAGAAGAAAGTTTACAACATCATTTATTTTATTTTTTTGCGTAGGAACTTGGGAGTAATTAAATTAGGTCAGTCCTGGTGGATACAGTGCACAGCAGAACTGTCCAGGACTAATTAAAAGGAGCAGCCTAAGCAGAATATGTGTGACTGTGTTTCAGGAAAATCTACATTAGCGCTGTGACATGGGATCATCGAGCCGGCTTTAACATAAAACATAACTGGGATCAACTTATCTTTGGTTGTGTGGGATGTGCGTGTGTTTTTAATGAACTGTAAAGTATTTAGCCATAATTTTATCTCTATGAAAAGGGCTTTTTAAAGTTCAAGAATCTGCTATGTCTAAATGTGTTAAGGACAAATATAGATTTTTTTAAATGCATGGAATGGCGTGTAACATAGAGAAGAGACTGAAAACATACATAAACTACCTCTCATGTAAACAAAGTGCTAAAATGGTGACGTGTTGGCAGCTGAAGTTTGGCTTTCATCTTTGCAAGACGCCTTGAGGGAATTTCCATTGCGCGATAATTAATTTAACAATCCATAAAATGCAATAGCCATAATAGATTTAACAGATTTCTTTGTCATTTATTAAGTATCAATTGAATGGATAATTTTATTTGATCAAGTTCAGATCTGTGGAGTAAGAATGCAGGTTTTTCAAGGTATTTTTTATTAAAACAGTAATGCCAAACTACGGAATTGTAGTTGATGAAGATGAAGATGAAGTCAAATTCATAATATTGCAAAGGAGAAAAGCAGGTGACAGAATCCAAACCAGGAAAGTTACATAGTGCAACTTTATAACTGCAATTTTGGCTTTAACTAATATGCACAGTACTCGCCAATAATCACTAAACTCGCTAGTTAGATAGAAGGATGGTAAATGTGGTTAGAGTTTGATTAACTGAAATAACAATTACTAATGGTTGGCAGATACATTTTATGCAGATTTACCACTTTTTGTACCGTTAATTAAAACAATTATCTACATTCATATTTATAGATTTATTTGTTCTAAAACTGCATAAATGTACCTGCCAAGTTCTGTCTCTTCTGCCATATTGTTGTTGATGAATGCAGCTCACCTTGGCAACAGTCTCTACAGAAAGTTTTGTTCTGCTTCACATGCTCAATTGTACTTGTACTTATCTCTGCACGTATAACTCGCCTACTGCAAATCCTTTTATGGCGACATGTTCTAATTTATCTCCCTATTTCTATCATTAGGTTGACTTCCTGCACTGCCCTCTGCTCTGTCAAATAACATGTGATTATAGCATCCAGGGGAAGTAACACTATAATTACTCTGTGGAGACTAAACCGGCAGGATAACGAGCATAAAAAAAGAGAAAAAAGAGGAGGAATAGGAGCTTCTTTAAATTATTGTTTTGAATTGCAATGTCAAAAGTGAAGCCATTTTTACCTTTTAAAAGACACATCTAAAAACGTCTTCTGAAAGTTCGATTTCCCCATCACTGTCTTGAAGTGTGAAAAAGTTGAAGTCAGGTTTTTATCGTGTGGTACAGCTCCAGAAGAGGAAGGAGCGCGAGGAGCAGCTGGAGGACGTGATCCAGGCGTATGAAAAAATCCACCTGGAGAAGAGCAACCTCCAAAGAGACCTGGACAAGATGGTGAGAGAGACATTCAAACGCTTGTGTTCAGTGTCGACGCATCAGTTTAGGCCGACAAGTGGCATTAGATCTGTAGATGTGTTCCCCCGGTAACGAAAAGGCAGGGGGTTCGACTCCTGTTGCCCCCTGTCACTGTGTCTTGTGTGAATATAATGGTAATATAAGGAAATATATCAGAATAATTGTCGAGTATTAAAATAATCTTGATTGTATTTTGTTAATCGTTTTCATTATCTGGACTATACAGATTCTAAAACACACGACAAATGACCTTTAATAATAATAAAACAATTTCAGATTGTTTCTATAATAAGCCACACTGTTGTAAATATTCATTAACATAATATTTCCATTTTTAGTTGGTTAAAATGTAGGTCTCATCGTTTGATTGAATAATTGACAAAAAAAAAAGATTTGACTTCTTAAAATATGAATTAGTTGCAGCATTATATTTATGTAAAACTTTAAATTAACAGACTTGTTTTATTTATTTATTTATTTATGTATGTATTTATTTATTTATTTACTTATTTATTTACTTACTTACTTACTTACTTTTTTTTTTCGTGTCTGGAAGTGCGAGTGTTGGACAACATAGAAGAAATACATCTTTATTCACCAAAAATCTCCCATAATGTTTTGCTGTAGATCCTTGGTATGTCTATTAATTTTGTTATTTAGTGACAGTATTATTGCATTTATGAGAGTAGCCAATTAAAAATGTTCCATCTGCGGTTTCTTGTTAACGGTCACGCTAATTAATGTAAACATAATAATTACATTTACAAATTTACAAAAAATGTAAACAATACAATAAATAAGTGGGCAGAAAACACAAACACTGAAGGCATGGACAACAACAGAAAGAACAACAAGTCACGTTTACGCTAGACACAAGGTTCAAAACGCTGCTTCAGATGAAAATATGACGTGGATTCCTTTTTAAAATGCTGGCGGCGCGCATGACAGAAAACATTAGACATACTACATTAGTTCACGTTACTATTTCTGTTCCTCTTGCCCATTAAAAAGTAATTTCCTTTTGAAAAAAAACTTTTATTACTTTCCGAACTTTGCAAAGATTAGTACGCTTTTGCCACACAGAATCCAGACTGTTTTAAATGCGTCTCACACCAAGTTTGGTCCCTGTGCGTGGACAGACTTTGTGGCTCCAGTTCCTTAGATAATGTTTGTGATCGTCCCTAAAGTCCATTGAGTTCTGTTTGGTGCAGACTCAGCAGTTTTTAGCCTGGACAGATTTAAAGGGGGGAGGCTTGGACTGATTTAAAAGGACGGGGTTTAGTCCAGGACTGACGGATGACTGCCAAGTGACACAGTGTCAATGTCGCCTCCAGACTGAGGCCGCACTCATTAACATCGGCCATCTCCCGCTCCAGACACATTGACTTCCGCTCATCCTGAGACGCATTGACTTCTGTTGATTCAATTTGGGAAAACTTCTGATAAAGAGGCCTGTGCGTCTTAAAGTTTGCCTTGTAAACCTGTATTATAATGTCATTTCAAAGATAAGTGGCAGAATTCCTATGATTTTAGAGTCATAGAGGTGACAAAAATCATAAACCACCACGTTTTGTGCCAGTCCCAATTGAAAAGGGTTATGTTAGGTTGGGCAAGATTGTCAAATAAATACCTACACGTCATATTAGTGGCGGACAAATAGAAGGACAAAAGTAGAAAAACGATAATCCAAAAAAATTCAATAAACTCTGCAGTTACGTATGATTTGAATTAGTAACATCTGCCATATTGCTGGGATATACTACTAGTTTGTGAGAATAACATAAATCATCATAAGAACTGCAAGCTTTAACATCATAATCCCGTTGCTTGTTACTGTTGTCGAGTGTGCTGCTTTGGAATACAATGTAAAACCTCATTGGATTAGGCTTTTGCTTTCTTAATCCGCTCTGCATATAATACATATTGATATATTAAATAATTACAAACATCTTAAGCTGAGAGGAGATTACGACGTGTTTCCCACATTTTCAGACGAGCCTGGTGGAGAAACACGTGGAGCGGATCCTGGGTCTGGAGTCTGCTCTGAGACAAAGAGACAACTCACTCCAAAAACTCAACATCCAACTGCACAGCAAAGACATGCAATACCTGCAGCTGCACGCCGGCCCCGACGCTCACAGTAAGAACCACCGCCGAGGCCTCTTTACTCTGAACATCACTCCACTGGTCATCTCGAAATCAGGATTAGGGCTGCAAGATTCATATGGATTGTTCCAGTAATCGAAACGTAACGGTGGAAGACGTACTTGTCTAAATGGTTCCTGCTCCTGCACACAGTATTGTACTCAGAATCCAGGCATTGCAAATCTAATGGCTATAGGTTATTTATCAGAAAAATGTATACAATCTTTTGGAAAAATTGTTAAGTTTTTCAAATATGTTTCCTAATATTACTTTAATTTACCGGTAATTTAACTACTGGTAAATTAAAGAATGACGCCATAGTGACGACCATTGTTTATTGAATTCCCTGTGTTACTTTATCATTTGATAGATACCAAAGGTGTTTTCTAATTAGAAAATGTAAGATGAAATAAGATTATATAAGATTAGAGAACCTTTATTTGTCCTACAAATCAAGATAAATAACTATTAAAGGTAGAATTAAATCTAACACAGACGGTGCAGGTAGGAAATAAATATAATAACCAATACAAATTTACTATAACTGGCTAAGTCTAAATGGACAGAATAAATAGCTTGTAAGTGTATAAATAAATAAAATTATGCACAATAAGTGTGACTATGATTATGTAGCGTAAAGTCTATTTCTGCACTCTGTCTTAAATGTAAGCAAAATGCTTGACAGATAAAAATGGTGTAAATCAATTTGATAAAGGTCATCTTGTCAGCATCTAGAAAATCACAGCGACTATTTGTTCAACAACAGAAAAAATATTACCAAGACATTTGGATCTTCATTTATGTGATTTACTAGATTTAAAAATGTAATTGAAAGTGAGTCATGTTCCTAAAGCAAAACCTCCTGCACTAAACGCACATCTGATGAGTTATGTTGCTGTTTACGTATTCCACACAGTCAGCAAAAGCATGGCCGTAAAACCTGCTCTCCTCTGCACCACATGCTAACTCCATGTTTCTTTAAGCTCTTCTCAGTTCAGAACATTGAACAGTGTTATGTCCTTGTTGAGGCAGTGGGAGGCTCATGAAAAAATCAGAAAACACGTCAACGCCACCTCAACAGATGCCTCGATTGGTGGCAAAAAGACGTTTTGCATAGGCGTTACATCGATTTAAAAGACTTTAATAGATGCGTAGGCTATTTTATGATGTTGATTAATCCCTTCCTTGAGATTAACTGCACTGCTGGATAAGTACAGGTTGAAAGCTTGATAAAAAAGGAGAAAAATGTGATTTATTTTCCACATTGGTGCAGTGTTTCCTGGCTCAAGGACGTAATGTGTAAGCGGCTGAATCATAGTATGCCCACGCGGATCACAGAACCCAGGTACAAGCTGAAAGACACCGGCCTTGGAAGAAGTCAGTGCTTTTGTTGTACAGTAACGGCAGCAGCGGCGTCAGAAAGAAGCTTAGACAATAAAACTAAACTTTATACATATTTACAGTTTTCGTGAAATGCATGAATCACCCTGAACAGATTTGCTTTTATTGGGGCACTGCATAACTTTTCTGGTATTGTATACGCCTGCTTGTTTCCATGGAAAGTTCCACGGTATGACATTTAACATATCAAGCATTTTGTTAATGGTGGCTGGTGTTTTAATTGATCAGAAATGCCTTGAAAACGCACATTCTAATCGTGAGCAGGCTCCATGGAGATGAGTCTCACTGTGGAACATTCTTGGCAAGGCAATAACATCACTATGGAAATAAGCTAGTACATCTACCAGAAAAGTTACATCATTAACCTTTAAGTTTCTTGTTAAATTATTCTTCACCACAGCCATAATGTTTCAGAGTTAAATAATTTACTATAATTGTTCCATTACTGACCCCTTGTGGCAGGATATTAAAGCGCTGGTCCTGTCATGCAAATTTCTTTTTATAATATTCAAATTCCACAGAGATTATCTGCCACCGTGCACCCTATTAATGTTGTATTTTACATTATCGTATTTTCCGGACTTTAAGTCGCACCTTTTTTTAATAATTTTGGCCGGGGTGCGACTTATACTTATATTTATACTTATATACTTATATTTATACTCCGGAGCGACTTATATGTGATATTATTTGTTATTTTCACATGCATTTCATACTCCAGTGCAACTTATATATGTTTTCTTCTTCGCTATTGTGCATTTTTTGGTTGGTGCGACTTATACTCCGGTGTGATTTATAGTCCGGAAAATACAGTATTTGTTTATTTATTTATAGATTATGAAAGACACTACAGGAAACTTTACAAACTTTACCACAAATTATACTATTTTGAAGCTCAAAAACTATTTTGTGGCTGGAAAATTGATTTTTTTCATGTCC
Source organism: Eucyclogobius newberryi (assembly GCF_026437365.1). Taxonomy (NCBI): domain Eukaryota; kingdom Metazoa; phylum Chordata; class Actinopteri; order Gobiiformes; family Gobiidae; genus Eucyclogobius; species Eucyclogobius newberryi. Next base: position 16,073 of record NW_027315882.1, read on the forward strand.
TGTTGCTCATAAATATTGGACAGAAATTTAAAAAGCACTGCAAACTGTTTTTGACATCCCACTCAGTTTTAGAACTATGTACTTCCTCAAAACTCCATGGACACAAATAACAGATATATTTGGAACATACTTTTGGCAGGAGGAAAAAAAACATAACTTTTTAAATCTAAATGTGCCATCCATTATAGTGTTTTTTGGGATGTTCAGTTTATTGTCTATTGGTATTTTTATTTTAATTCTCGCTCTCTGGTTGTGTTTTGTTATGTATATTCTTTTTACATACATACATACATACATTATATATATATATATATATATATATATATATATATATATATATATATATCAAATTGTTTGCTTATTTTTGTTCTTGTGAAGACTTAAAACCATTAGTATTGTCCAGTTAAATAAAAGTTAATACTTGAAAATGTTTAATGGTCCTCTTCATTTTTGCCTCAAGCCGCCTCCATTCTGGACTTTTGACTATTCTTATTCTAATTGAGTATTTTGGGTCTATTGATTGTTTGTGTGTGTCCTCTCTTAGTGCTGGACTGCCCTGCAATGACCCTGCAGAGCTCCCGTAGCTTGGACGCGTTGTCGGACCTGAAACTCCAGCGCCTGGAGGCGGAGCTTGAAGGGGCGCGTCATGAGGCTCAAGGGGCGTGTCAGCGGGAGGAGGAGCAAAAGGCAGAGTGTGAGAGATTGAAGGAGGACATCAGACGAATGCAGAACGACCAGCGAGAAAGGGTCAGTGCTGAGACTATAAGGTCACCATTTTTGTTCCATAAAAACACGGGATATTTTGTTTTTTATAGAGGAATAAAAAAGTTCACATCAGGGCTAATATAGGCTAAATTTAGGCCCAAGTGTGAATGCATCTTTACACACTTACGATAGCAATATGTCACTTTAACGTAAAAAGCCATTACTGATTTTTTTAAAGCAGTATGTGATCAGACATTAACAACAATAACATAAATATAGGCCAATTTTTGCAGGATGGATAGTAGAAAAGACTGATTATTGGCATGTGATGGCTATTTGCAATATTTTATTCAGAAGGCTCTTGTCAATTCAGTGAATGAAGATGGATAGCAACATGACTGAAGTTTGGTTTAGCCACGTTTAGCCATTAGCGTGTAATTACAGAGTGACCTTTCTGAGGGCGGCTTTGTAAGTGCACTTTTTCTAAATTAATTCTGCCTGAAACTTTAATAGTCTTCCAGGTCTATTGCAAATGAATGAGATATTATTGTCCAATAATTTCTACCATTTAGATCGCGTCAAGCGTAAAATGACTTCTCAATCATTATTAAATAAGCCTTTAATTAAAACTAGGAGAGAGAAAGAGTGTGCGCGAGAGCAATTTAAAATAGTAAAAATACTCAAAATGGAAGATTTGAACTGTACCACATTATCAAGTATTGAGGCTTAATTTGACAATGCCTGTATAGTTGGGCGGTCTGGAAAATAAATCATTTTGATCAATCACAATTTTGGATTGGAATGTACTTGCTTTTATTCAGTGTCCTTAAACACAAGAAAATAGTCCAATTTACTTCTTGAAAGTCCAAACTCTTGTGCCTGGGATCCAGAATGCACACTTTTTATTTTTTTTTACTAGTCATTAGGCCCTCTGTCGCACCTTGAGTCAAACTCAAAGAGTATCGTGCATTTTTTTTTTTTTTTCTGTGACTCAGGCACATGAAACTAGTTCATGGTCATGGATCATTTAGAATAAATGATAAACTTCTCTCACCCCAGAATAACAGTGTTTTATGCTTCGTTCTTTTACTCTGTAGAAGTCATCTGTGATCTTTTTTCTTTATATTGATATCATTGTGGATTTACCAGGCAGAAAACTACTCCAAACCACATGTTTTTACATGTTTACTGACCGATTCAAAAGACATAAGCATATCATTGACAATGACCATATCTTGATTATTTATGGGTCTATAGTGAGTCACACACTCGTTGCTACTGCCATCTTTTGGACGAAAGCTGTATAGCTCACTGTGGGCTGTACTCCAAACTGTTTTGTGATTTCTGACATGTCTTTGTGCATTGTTTTATGTTGTGTGAAGCACTTTGAACTGCCTTGTGTACAAATTAGGCTCTACAAATAAACTTGCCTTACCAGCAAACGACTGCCTGTCGACTCCTGCACCACATTCCCACTCACCGTACACACCACATTCATATGGCAAGGTGGCCGACATTCCTTGCCTAAAGACACAACAACAACATTCCAAATTGTACCTTATATCTATTAATTATTACTAACTACAAATGAGGTTTTATCGTCTGCTTCTCTATTGCCTTTTTTGTACCGATACTGTGGGCCTGTACAGCACAGCCCCATGACAGACAGTTTACCAGCACCAGAGGGACAGTGTTAAACGGAGCTGTCCTTATTGGGAAATGTGCTTCTAACCTTGTCAGCTTAGCGTTGGCACTGAGCTGGAATGGAAACTGCAGGCCTCAATTCACCGATGCTAAGTATTAACACGGGGCTAATGTATTTGTGATTGCAACTTAAAGAGGTCAAGACAATCAATTAAAACAGTATGCTACGGTATCGGCGCTGCTTGCAACTAAACACATCACTCGCTGGAAAAAAATACACATCAGCAGCTATTGACCCCCGAACAATCTGAGCCCATCAAGCTTCTGCCAACCATGTTCTCTCAATAGGCTTCAGCTGTCAAATTGTGTCCAATATTTCCTACCTGCCCGTGCATACTAATCTAATTTCACGCTCTATTTTAGCAGGAAATGACTTCGCCGTGCAAGCAGTGCGATGTGGAGTGGATAAAGAAGGTTGGAGACGAACAGTAAGTACCGGTGCATTGTGGAGGTAGGTGGGAAGAGGGGCGAGAAGGGGGGTTGGAGGTTCAAAGTGCAATTGAATAAGAGACGATGGAGACAGGATCCCAGGAGCGGAGATGGTTGTCAGAAGTGATCACAAAGGAGGCGAGGAGAACCCTTTCCATGTGGACAGAGAATTACTGGAAGACAACAACAGGGGTCCACTGAGCACCATGAAGCAGTGGTGGAGGCAACAAAACATTATCGTCAAGGTGAACAAGATTAGGTTCATCATGAAAAATACGATTTAAGTGGTATTACGTTCAAGCCGTTGGATCTTTAAGTTTTAGCATTGATAAATCATGATTCATCTTTGTGTTTTGAGTTCATTCTGGTGGTGGCGTGCACTCACTATGTAAATGTGTCAGCAATAGCTTCTTTAAAGGGGGTGTATTGTGCTAAATCAACCTTGTCACATCACGCTCATAAAATTCCTATTTTCACCTACCCCCTATCCCTGTCCACATCCCAGTACAAAATTAAGACTCCGAGTCATACATGTCTGGTTCTAAGATGTCACAAAGTCACTTTTCAAATATAAAACAGGCTAATGACAATCTGCTGCTTGTAATGTTGAAACGTTTCTATGAAGAGGAGGCGGATTTTATGACAATTCTGCAAATTTGAACAGGAATTCTATGGACCTGATTCTATTGCTAAGCCATTTTAGATTATTGTTGTTTTTTATAAATAACAAATTGTAAAATGTGAATCTACTAATGTTATAGTTGGATACTAAGCACCTGAAACACGTCTCCTTTAATTCATTATCATAATGGATTCATCAAAACTGCAAAAGCAGATTTTTTTTTTTTTAATGGCAACATTTGTGCAGAATAAAATAAAAACAAAGAGCTATTTAAGTCCTATAAAACTGACATTTCACACTGACTCAGGGGAAGTGACTCTTGGCAACAGTAGGTGGCAGTGTAAGCACAACGTGACCTGCCTCACTGTCATGCACAGACTGCAGTACTTTAGTACAGCAACTTTTTAGTGTGGATAAGATTTAACATGAAGAATTGTTTGTTTTTTTTGTTTAATTGAAAAGGTAAAATCAGCAAGGCAACATAATGTAATAGATACAAATCTACACACATTTAAATAAATACTAATATTTCTGTTATGAGGACATGATTGATGACATTTTAAAATCAGGCATGATCTGAGGTGAGCCTTTCGCTAATAGGAGTGGTGGTTATGAAAATGTAATCAGAACGTAAGAATGGTGCTTTTGCGCCGTAGATGTGAGTGTACTGCGGCACGTCGGGCTGTTCCCACCCACACAGTCAAAGCCCACAAATGTTTCAATTGGTACAAAGTGAAACAAAAACTTCAGACACTGACACACAGCGGTGGATACCCACTGCTGTTTCCAAACCTTGGTCACCTCTTAGTTTTAGTCAACAATATCAATCACACCTGCCACACAAACCTACAGTGTCTATTTTTCATCTGGCAAAGCTTTTTCTTGTAATTGTCCCATTTAGAGTAAACTGCAAGGGTTGTTTTTTTAAAAGGGCTGTTGAAATGTAACTCCTCTATGTCATTATTCATTTCTGTGCAGTGTCAAAGTTATCAATACAGAAAAAGCATAAAATGTTAGGAAAAATGCTTGATAGTTTTTGATGATAGTTATTTTTTGTATATGCACAAGCAAACAAATTCAATATAATGAATAAATTGCTTTCAGTTGACAACAAAATAAATAGTTGTGTGGAGAGATTTTACACTTTTTTGTATTGTTATTTCATCAGACTTGAAAATCAGTTTTATTTAGTTTATGGACAATAGTGTAAAACTGTCGTAACATTTTAGCCAAATTATTGTAAATCACCTTTTGACGCCAATAACATTGATAGTACAAAAGTTTTCAAATCTGTAAATGACATTGGTTGCATTAGGTGTTTTTGTATTCGACTGCCCAAACTTAATTACCTCAAATCTCAGTAAACTAGAGCCAATCAACCGATAACTACTATGTTTTTAGAGTCATACTAAGACCACAAGCGCCACAGTTTTGGAAAGTCGCTGCCACATGGCACTGCCTCTGACTCACCTCCTCCACGTTTTGAAAAGAGACCAGTTTACAATAAATGGCCACTTTTAAGTAATCAGGAGAAATAATTGTCGAGATTTAAAATAAGATAAGATATTGTCCACACATGGGGAAATTTCATATTCATATTTATCAATGTTATTAGTGTTATTATCACTAGTCAAAGATAGTTAAAAGAAAGCATTTGCCATAAAATTACTTTGGGTGTAAGGATATGAAGAATATAATAAGATAAGATAAGATATTCCTTTATTGTCCACACATGGGGAAATTTTGGTTACAACGCAGTAGATACAGGGGGAGAAGACAGATAACTTATAATCGAAAAACTCTTATGAACAAAACCTCTTATTAACAAAACTATTAACTCTCATATCTTAATAGGGAAAATTAAAAATTAAAATACAATAAAATACAATAATAATAATAATAATAAAAATAGATGGCATAAGACAAATAATACTAATAATAATGGACTACATTGCATGGTTGCTTATTTGTAGTGTGTCTTATGTGAGGAGCGTTTAACACCTCTGTGCATTTCCCTAAAAGAAAGTCATTTTCAAACCGTGAAAAAAGTGTGAAAAGCCCTTTAGTGTGAGGCGTTGGTCTTTAACAGTCGTTCTGTGCAGGTCAGTGAGATGAAGCTATAAAAAGATTGCACAAAACACGACAAACAACAAATGGATACACAATGCATTAGTTAGATATTCAAGCTTATATTTAATTCAGAACGCACACATTTAGGACACTTTTTTGTCAAATAATCAGTAAGTGGGCATTAAAATTCAAAATGAACATCTCCGTATTTCTTGTTGCCTCCAAATGAAGATTTTCAGACGATACAATCTCAATACAACAGAGAAGCGTGTTTGAACGTATTAATTGAGGTTTAATTATCAAACAAATGTGAAATGTCTATATAATCAATCACAAAAGTGCAGAAATATCTCCTTACACTATAAAAACTTTTTTTAAAACGTTTTTTATTTTTAGTCAGCTCTTTTTGTAGTATTTTTTACTAAACGATATACTCACTATTCACATTTTGCATCTTATCTAAATTTGATATATCTTGCTCACTTTTAAAATAATCATTGTTATCCAGTTTTTAACAGAACTGCTTTTCATTGTGAATGCTGTCGCCTCTCCGCAGATCTGACCTGCAACCTGGCCGGCTGGCATCATCTGACAAGCAGGCACCTTCATAAAAGTTACATAAAAGGAAAATAGATATTACCACCTCTAATTGTGGATCTCAGCTACAAGCTATAAAATATTTATTGTCACTTTGGTAATATAGAGTAACATATGCTACACCCACGTTTGTAAGTAAAAAAGATATTGTTGTTTCTCCGAGGCTCCATAAATTTACTATTTATCTCTTCGGGGCAGAATTTACGAGACAGTTAGCGTCTGCGTGTTCAAGATGAAAATGAAAAAGATACAAATTTGCATGTCAGGCTTCGAAAATGAAATTAGGAGGGATGTTGTGGGAGACTCAGACGGGGGGCTCTGAGTCACACTGGTGGAAATCTTGGTGGGCACATCTGTTTAGTCTACAATTTACAAGAAATATCTCTGTGATTGTTTGTTTTTTTGCGAGTGTAATTGCTCTGATTTTTAGCTCTGATTATTTGTTTGAACCATTAGAAACACACACACACACACACACACACACACACACACAATAAACAACTGTCTTTTAGCGTCATGTTAAAATAGCCTATATTCTGCTCAAATTACTTTCCAGTTCAGTCCTTGCTAAAAATCTTGATTAATAACTGTTCTAAGCCTAATTTTAACTGCTTTGATTTCCCCACTGCTGCAAAATCAGGACGCAAAGCCTATTTTAGACGTGCCCTTTTGACTCTAACTGCGCTTTGATTGCCCTTACATAAAAAAAAGATGCTCGGATAAAAATGAAAATAAAAGTAAGACATGATGACATTAGTTTTATCGTAAAACAAATTCAAAACTAGCAGCGATCCAGTCATCTAACCTTGCTAAGCGATGTGATTATATATGAATGTGTTTCCAAATGGTCTCTTGCGTTGTACAGATCATAGGCTGCCTTCACACATGGGGGTGAAGAATATGCAGGCGACTAAGAAATGCACAGAAAGTGGGAACATCCCGGCAGCATATTTGGTGGTTGGCGGTGTAGGCAGGAGTTATGTGTTTGGAAAGTGCCTGAGTAATAGACGGTCGTATATTTCCAGTGAAAACCCAGGGATATAGGAGAACTGTTGTTTGCCATTTTTTATCTCCTGCCATCAACTGGAGAAAAGTTTCAGGATCAAAATTGGTTATCGAACGGCTGCAAAATTAGCCGTGACAGCTACGAATATTACAGTTAATTCAATGTGTTTTTTTTTGGTTAAAGCGCTCACTATTTAGAAGATATCAAGATCACATTACGTTTTAAGTCTTCACGTTATCTTTGTCTTTAATTAATTTTCTAATCTAGATATGAAATGAGTCTATTCCAGGCAGAGAGCGGGCGGTTTATAGAAAATTGGTTATACATTTGAGATAAGCTTATCAGATCTGAGGCTGTATGCAGCGACTGTATGACTTCCTATTTTCTGCATCTCCTTTCTGCTGTTTCCCTGCGTTTCAGAATTCACCTCTTAACCGCACACGCTACATATCTGCAAACCCATCTTAGTTTATCAAGGTGTATACAAGTGCAGCTTCTCTTTTCTGCATGTGCTGATCAGTGGTTCTGCAAATGTACTGCCACAGAAGATATGTTTTATATATTTTGAAGTCATGATTCAGTAGTGCAATCAACACCCCAAACACAGCCATTTTAAAGCAAGACTATCTAAAGATTGACAAATTAACAAAGCCATAACTAAGGTTGATTGTCTACTGGGCTAATCTTGTTGTTCCATAACCTGCAGACAAGAGAAAAATCTGTTAACCAAAACTACACCTTATTTCACGCATGCCTTTATTGGTTATAGTTTATATTTCATGTTGTATCACATTATTATTATTATTATTATTAACAAGCCAAACACATGCACGTAATAAAATGCAAGCAGATCTAGGATTTAACTTATTTTATGTGAAGTTCTCTTTTTGGCAACTGCATTATTTTGAGTGTTTGTTTCAAATATTTATCCACAGAAATCACAAAGCGTTCCTAGCATTTCAACAAAAGGACCGGATCGCCACAATTAGAGATTCACTGGATTATAGCCTTTTCTGGCATTTACGTCATGGCATTAAAAGCGTCCGCTCTTGAGCTAATGACTTGAGACAAAAAAGTCAGTCGTTGCCATGGTCACGACACACACAAGCCTCGCAAAAAAGCCCAAACAAAAAAAAACATGCGTCGTTTATGGCCCTTTAAAAATAGACTTGCTCTGTCAGTCGAGCCCCTGTGAACAGAGAAGGCACATCTTGCATGGAATGGTGTGATTTTATAAACGGCAATTATGCAGCGTGACTGTGACATCTCTAAAAATACTGTAAGAATATGTGCTCCTCAATTAGAAAGGCGGCGATGAGGAGGTGATGCTTGCACTACCCAAGTCATTCAGCAGATGAGATAATTGATGATTTGCGAAATAGCTCGGGATGCAAAAGTTAAATGTTGCATGAAACAAATATGATACATGTTTAATATATGCATAATACATGTTTAAAGAAAAAAAAAAAAAGAAGAGAGAGAGAAGAATTGGCTGGATTAATAATATATTGACTTTCCAAAATGTAAACATAATTGCAGTTATTTTTCTGACACGAATTAAAATTGCTATTTGTTTTTTCCTATTCAAAGTTTACATTTTAATCACAGAGTACAAACTATGTGTTATTGAGCATGTTTGTACGGATCTAAACTTGGCTGTTTTCATGCAGAATAAAACAGATATTAAGTTGTTGTGTAAGGAAATAATAGTACTTCAAAAATGACAGTCGTTATGATTTTCTAATTGCAATGATTCAAATTACGATATTGATTCAATTGCGATGAATCTTGCAGCTCTTGAGTAACTGTGGCAACATTGGCATAGTTTTTATTCAGTATTTCACAAGATATTTAAGATATTCCTGTAATCCTTTAAGCCTATAAACTAATGTTTCCAACTAAAGGAAATATTTTTATCTTATTCATTTGTTGTAGACTGGAAGCATAATAACAACTAAAGAAAAAACAACCTTTTGCATCAGAAACCACACTATGGGACAACTAACATAAGCATCTCACCTCTTGTCTGTTCTTAGGGTAAACCTGGCGCTGGCCTACACAGAGCTCACTGAGGAGCTGAGTCGTCTCCAGGCTTTGAGCTCCAAACAGAACGAGATCCTGAGGAAGGCCTCGCAGGAGCAGGCCAGTCCAGGTCTGTAAGTCCCGGAACTGGAAATGTCAACGCACACAGTTGTTTTAAGGAAATAATCCATGACAGACAGACATATTTTATTTTTCTCTGTCTGCAGAAGTAGCAAATATCACGTGTGCACACTTTGTATCCGTTTGAGTTTCAGTCAGCGCTCAAACTGAGAAAGTGAAAAATACTGAGTAAAGATTATAGTGATAATGGGCCATGCTAGTTATTTTTAAGTTATACTATGTCAAGTATCACGACATCAATCTGACACTGACATGTATTTAAGTTTAGTATTAAAATGCATTTTAAAGAATTTTACCTTGGCGTACAGCAGATGAGACCAATTAAAATACATAATATGTATTTCATTGTTTAATCAAATAAGTATTTATAAAACACATATTTAAAAATACCGGTAATCGTTTTTTTGATGAGAATTTATACTTTGATACCGCTCCATTATCACACTGTATGTACATCACTAGTGAAGATGTCCGAAAACACATTGAAGGTATCAACTACTACAACTTCATCCAAATGGAATAGATACTGTTAAATTATGTATCAACCATTTTATTGTGTTATAAGCACCTAAAGCACAACTTTTGCATTGTTTGTTTGGGCGTGAGAGAAGGTACAAAACAGACTGTATTCACATCGCAGGCATGATGTGAAGATGCAATAGTCTGGCCACCCAAAACCTACAAAAAGTTTTAAACAAAAGGAAATGGTTTGTTTTGTGCAACCTTGAAACGTTATATAACTAGGACGTTTGCTTTGTGTGCAGAGAGTTACTGTCTTTGATATAACTTTTCAGGTGGAACAGAGCTCTCTAAATATAATTGTTCTAAAAGTGAACAAGCTTTAGTGCTGAGCCTTAAACTGTCTCTAACCCTGTGGTGTGTTTGTCCTCAGTCCAGCGTCACTCTCCCATCCAGCGACACTCCCCGGTCTCCCAGCGACACTCCCCCATCTCGCACCGGCACTCGCCATCCCCTCTGCCCCCTCACTCCCCTTTACAACAGAGACGCTCGCCCATCCTGCAGCGCCTGTCCCCGGACATGCACCGCCGCTCGCCCCTGCTGGACATCAACAACCACGGCCCCGCCTCCTACTCCTGCCGCCCCGCCTCCCAGCATCTCCGGGCCAGTTTCCAGGGGCGACGCAGCTACTCTGAGGTGACGGACCCCTCTGCGTACCACTGCCCCCCGAGGTTCTCTTTGGACCCGGTGTCCACTCTGCCCAAGCCACGCCCGTACATCGAGAGTTACCCCAAACAGCCGTCTCTGGGCTCCTCTCACGGACATCAGCTGCGGAGCCCCACGTCCCCCATCCAGAGCCCGCTGTCGGACGGGTCGCTGGGGGAGAGCTCGCTGCGTCACTCCAGGGAGATGCCCTTCCCGCTCTCGGAGGTGGCGCATTTACATTATGAGCCCCCGCCGCCCTCAACGCCCGCCCCACAGCCGCCGCAGTCATCCGAGGATGAGGAGGAGTGGACTCAGCCCATAAGCCCGCCACGTACACTGGGAGTGCTCAGTCCCACATTGGGCCCCGGATCCATGAGGGGTCCGGCCTCCTGCACGGTCTTCCCCATCCCCCAGAGGCCCAACACCCTCAGCTGCCACCCCCAGGGCTATATGTCTGCGGAGCATGCCCAGTCGTGGCCCTCCATCAATGTGAGTGCTCTAACCGAAACTTGACATTAACTTATTGTTCACTGGCCTCTGTGGCTAGAGCTGGGCCATATCATAGTGCAGGTGTTGCATTTTGCAATATTGTGATATTTGCATGTGCATTGCAGCTGACACAGACTATCGAGGCACTGCAGAGGCTATAAAGTCCCAAAGAGGAGTGGAAGCAGAACTAGCTATACCTTAAATAGTCAGAAACCATAAGTACAAATATTACAAAAGCCACCATTAAGCAGCCTTTTATTGTCAATTGTATTGTTATTGCTAATTTTGTATTTTAAAAAATGTTTCAAAAGCTTTCAATACCCTACTGCGTGTCAAACGCATAAGCTATTTGTCCACGTTCTGCACTAGTCCACATGTTTTTTAATTGTTCAAGTTGTTTCTTTATCTCCTAAACTTAAAATATCACTCAAATATAACAAAAAAAAAGAATGTGTCATAGCCCAAATTTCCCTAAAAGTTATAATTCACCTAGAAGTTGGCTAGAGTTAATGTTAATCCAAAATATTAAAAGACATATAGGACACGAAGTGCACTTGCTAAAATTAGGAATTCCACAGGCTCAGAATCAGCATTTAAAGAAGTGCTTAGCTACAATCTGTGTTCTCCCAATTACAGCCCACAAACGACCAGAAGTTTTCTCGTGAATTAATCAGGTGTATTTAGATCGAAGTAGTTGTCAAAGTGTGAAGTGCAGACGCCCACTGAATGAGTAATAGTACAATCACTACGACGGTGCTGCCACTGTGAACGTGTGTATTTATTTACTGAACTCGCCTTGTGTTTTCAGTTGTGGATGGAGACGGAGGAGAGCGACATGCGAAGCTGCCCCCTGTGTCAGCTCATCTTCCCCGTGGGTTACCCGGACGACGCGCTCATCAAGCACATCGACTCCCACCTGGAGAACAGCAAGATCTGATCGCCATGGCAACGGAAAACACACACCTGCCCTGCACATTGTATAAGAGGGGAAAAGACACACGGGCAGGTCAATGGAAAAGGCCTATAGGACGACTGAGGAGGTTTTAAAGGAGGAAATACGGTACAAGGATGTTTCTATTTGCTTGAGAAAAAGTGAAATTTGTTCTGGAGGTTTTTTGCACGTATGCTATGGTCAGCGCTGCTGTTTGTTGTTGTGTGGTTACAGGCGGTTTCAGGTATAGTCTTACTGCTTCAAAGTGTTTTGGCTGAGGTTAGTATCTTTAAAAAAAAAAAGTTTAGGGGCTCTGTACACTGTAATAAAATAAAGTACAGTAAAATACTGGGAGTTCTGGTTGCCAAACTTTTACTGTGAAAATATACAATGACTATGAACCAGACTGATATTTTTTATAGTTACAATTTCGTCTTTTTAGTAGGCCTACAGTAAATTTCAGATTGGGTAATGGTAAAATAGGTGCGTTGGCTATTTTATATGCATGTACAATGTTTATTAATTATGCATTTTACATTCAGTCGCCTATTTTACAGAAACGCTCTGATAACCTTTTCTGCCAGTGTTTTGCTGTATCTTTATAGATTTGTTTTTTACAGTGTATGATTAAAGTAATTCAAATGATCAGGGAGAACAGAAGTGTCACGACTTAGCTTTCACGCAGCTACAGTTTTCTATGTTTCACTTTCAGTACATTAAGCAGAAGTAAGTGCCAAGGACAGTGAACTGGTTTTCAGGCAAAAACATTTTTAAATGGATTATTATGTTTGGACTGTAACACCAAATTTTAGTATTATTTCAATCCCACACAATCATACAAGCTGTGGTAAAATTCCGTTTGAACATCCATATACAAGACTGTTATTACCACATTGTTTAGTACATATATTTCAGATTTTTTCAGAGTCCTTTTAAGATTATTAAACTGAGAAAAGTTCTGTAAAAGTTGCCACAGAAAAATAGTAACGACAGCATATAACATTCGTCTTCAACAGACACAGCAGCAGTAAGTGAACGCCAGTTTGAAGAGCCCTGCAGGAAAGGGCTTAGATCATCTTTAAAAGTAGGTGGACCTTTTTTGCCGGATATACCTTTATGCTTGCGGCCTGTTGAAAAGTATCTTAGCACTTTACGTTAGCATAGCCTATACAATGTTTTCTGTTCTTCTGTAAAACATTGATTTATATTGTTTAGCTGTAATTTTTGGAGGCAAAAAAATATGAAGATATATTTTTGCAAGTGATGACGCACACGTTTCACACCAGAGACGCTTGTTGTACATATAAGGTCTGAACCACCATGGCACATAGAAGGACTTTACTGTACAGAGAATAGAACTGGGATTTCGCTTGGTCTTCCTAAACATTTGCCCTTCGAATAGTTTGATGTCAAGACTGCCCAGACCGCCCAACAAAAAAGAAAAGGAAAAATCCCACCTACAACTACTTGTTTAAACAGTCCACTCCATGGTTAAGGTTAGGATCACCTGCCCAATAAGAAAAGCCATGGAAAAGTAATTAATTATGCACATGCACCTTCTTTTTAAAACACCATTAATTTCCTAATTTCAACATATAAACTTAACTTTATGTTAACTATATAGACAGAATATTAAAGGTGCACTATGTAACTGCTAGACCTGTCACGATAATTACTACAGTATATCGACATCAAGAAATAACAGCTGGAACCATATTTTTGGGACTTATTTTTTTGCACAAGTGGGGAATGTTTTGTCATTTTTTTTGTATTGATACAGATTTAAATGGTTGAATAAGTAACTTGTTATGGATACTAAATAAGTACTAAAGTATTTCATTCTGTAATTCTGTATTTATTTCAGCTCATGTTTTTATAATGTTATTCTATATTTTGGGTTAATTTTGGCTTGAAGTAGTTTTGATATTATTGTTTATCATGATAAACAAATATATCGCACTTCAGAATGTGGTATTGTGACAGGTCTAGTAACTGCTCATCTCCATGGAGACGTTATTACTTTGCTGGTAATAATCCACGATACAGCACTGATCTCTCTCTCACTACAGCTGTTTTTATAGCTCAAAAATACCTTGACAAACATGCATTCCTTGAGAGCTGTGTCGCCTCGCCACAGATCTGACCTGTAACTCACCCTGGCGCCATCACGTCTGTATGGAGATAGTTTCTTGTCACACTGGATTCCAGGCAAAAACAATGACAATCTCCACGGAGACAAGCAGGTGCTGGACACAAACCAGCAGAAAAGTGACATAGTGCGCCTTTACCTTTCCACCTTTAACGTATTATCTGTGGGATTCACTTGGCTGGTGAGTGGTCCTAACGCTACGTCCGGTTGGTTGTATCATTTGCAATGTTAGTACTGCAGGGTATTATTAATTACTGTATATCGTTTCGTACATGGGTTCGTTTTTGTTTTTTTACCACAAACTCTCGAAGAACCTCTTTTTGAACCGTTACAGTGATGTCAGCGACTCTCAGGCTTTCAGTTACCATGTTTTAAAGAGGAAGCAGGGCATCCAAAACACATCTGCCGGGTTTACGGAGGTCCACTAAAAGAAGTCACAGAGTTTTTCCACTGACTCACAGTTCTGTCATGTATTTTTGTGATTCCTTGTAAAATATAAGCTGTGTACAGATGTTTGCAAGTGTGTGCGGCTAATGCTCAATGTATTTTATCCAACTTCAAATTGGAGTGACTGTAAATTACTATACAAATCCTTGCACCCAAACGCATATAACGCCGACATTTTAGCAGTAGTGTGTCTTCTGCTGACAGCCCGGTCTCTTTTAAGTTGCACCAGAGTGAAAAAAAGTGAGGGACGTCTTGTCTTTTAAACTGGACTTGTTGATCACGGTGCACATGAATTAAAGAAACGTTTGTTTGCAGACATATTTTATTCGCTTTGATTTCTTTACATCAAAATTTTAAAAGAACACTGCTGTGGATGTTGCAGGCTTGCATCCGACCCATTCTGAATTGTCTAAAAAACATATTGATTTATATATTTCTGCCAAGCCAAACCATAAAACAACAGTCATACCTGAATTTTGTGTCATAAAAAAGTATAATCTTGACATGTCCGTTTACTGCAGCCATCAAATTGAAACACAAACCCTCAATCGTGACTTTAATGTAGTTTAAGTTTCTGTGAACAGTTAAATATGTCTGGCATTGGCTTGTTTTGTGATGATGTGCTTTACATGTTGTCTAATAAAAATATATGTTTCCCTCTGGTATCATCAAATACATCCTGTTCCTCCTCATATAAGCCAATGTCAAATTCGACTTTCTAAATATGATCAGCAAATGTAGTGGCCCCTTGTGTCACTACATCAATTGGAATATCAAATAATACAATAAAACTTTCACAAATCAAGCAACACAATTCACAAATATATTTCTCGGTACTATGTGTAACCCTGCTAAATGCACTTTGGAGCCTCACCATTGCTTTCCAGAGTGCACAAATAGAAGTGAATTTCCTGTATTCTGAATTTGCGCATGTTTGAATGTGGAAGTCGCTGCTCTGTGGTTTACGCAGATGGATGTTTTTAGCTTCTGTCGCCCCGAGTGACCCCACCCGACGCTTCTGCTGATCTGTGTTCCACTGAAAACACATGCACACAAACAGAAAAGACGGCTGTTTCGGGGCCCAAGTTGCTTAGAACAAAATATCATCTTGTGAATTTATTTTTGTGTATTTTGTTACTCAGGAGATTCCCACACTCAAAAAAAAAAAAAAAATCCAACTCACACCTCTCTTGCAGCTTTGAAATGAAATTAAAATGAAATTACCAAAAAGTCCAACCCCTAGTCACTTTCCTCAGGATTAAAAATGGCTACCTTTCAACAGAAAACCAACTTTGTACAACTTCATCCAGGAGTATTTCTGTAGTTCAGGGTAAAGTGCACATAGTCCAGTCTCCAAACCTGTACACACTTAAAAAAAATAAATGTATAAAGATGTTTCCCATTTGTCTGTAAATATTTGAATAAAGATATTGGAAATTGCACTTAGGTGTGAGTTTTCGTTTTTTATCATTTTAAACATTCTATTCTATTAAAATATGAATGTATCTATTTATTGTACACTATAAATATTCAAAAATATTGATTATTTCTGCTTGTTATCCTTAGTCAACAAGCCAATAATTTTAACTTTTATTTCCTTAAGTTTCAGCAGGTTGTCACTAACCCCAAACTTATGCGCCTCAGGAAAGACGCACCTCCCATCCGGGGCCTCATACCACAGGCCCACACAGTTGAAGGCAGAGCCCTTTGCACGAGAAAAACCACATGCACATTGTTAATAAGTGATGAAACACACATTTTCTGCTCATCAAAAACAAATACGGACTGAAAATACCAGCAACCTCTGCAAGAATTACACAGGGTTCCTAGAAGGCACATCCTTTCCTATAATTGGTACAAAGTTGCTTTGAACTGAAGATCATGAATATGTAAGATGTATGTAAGATAATCCTTTATTGTCCACACATGGGTAAATGTTATTGTTGCAACGCAGGTAGATACAGAGGAAAAGGACAGATAACTTATAGGAAGTTTAAAAAACACTCTCAATAGAAGAACTCTTATAAACAAAAACCTCCCATTTAATAACAATAAGCATTTACATAAAGTACGTCAAACTGTAACTCTATGCACTATTTTTGTGGTGAAGGTCGGCATCTGTGAAAAGTAGCCTTAGATCATTTGGCCCTGTTTTTAAAATACCGGTAAGTTATTTTTACCTGTGCAGCAACGCAATCTGGAGGGCTTGAGTCTCTCCCTGATAGCCAAGTTCCTTTGGCTGACAGTTGTGCCAAATTGGATCACAAACCAAAGTAAATGACTGGACTG
This sequence comes from Eucyclogobius newberryi, assembly GCF_026437365.1. Taxonomy (NCBI): domain Eukaryota; kingdom Metazoa; phylum Chordata; class Actinopteri; order Gobiiformes; family Gobiidae; genus Eucyclogobius; species Eucyclogobius newberryi. The sequence continues at coordinate 32,838 of NW_027315882.1, forward strand.
ATCTAGGCCAAACATATGTCAAGGAGCCTCAGCCACGGAAATCCCAGGACTATATTAAATTAAATGGTTGACTTGTGGTAAAACCTTAAGGGGCTTATGTGACTATAATGCAGCTGGTTCTCTAATTGCCATTAACCGTACAAAATGTACCGAGATGATGCATCTGGCTCACAGACCAACATGATTGACGAGCTTAATCTGACCCATATGCCTAAAGGTGTCAACTGAGCCATAGCACACACAGAGCTGCACCTTAACTGTCCCAAATACAAATCCTACATGGCTCAAGTCTGGTTCTCATGGGCCTGTGAGGGCGACCTCGGGTAAATGTTCCCTGGTCCTGGTGCTGTTTAACCCAAATACAGCTTGTTGTCGTCGGCCTGCTCCACACTGTCTGACCACACAGACGGTGTGGAGCAGCTCTGAAATAGTGATAGAGAAACACCTGAAGTGGAACAGTTACAGAACCATAAAATAATGATTTACACATTGTACAAAATGCATTGTATCAATAAGAATAAAATCTCTTACTGTCCTAGTCGTTGTAGACACTTCAGATCAATATCAGTTAATATATAACTGATTAACTTAAGACTCGTAAATAATAATAAAAGAAAGTTAAAAACAGACACTTGATACATCTAAAACAAAAATGAATAAAACACATTCAAAATGTACAATGGGCTTGTGTCTTTTATAACTGAGTGACAGTTATAAAAGTACCACTTTACTGGTTAAGACAGATTAGAAATGACTATTGTGTTCCTACTTTCCATTCCCACACAGGAGTTATTGCTTAAGTCCACTAGATGGCCACATAAACCACAAAACCACAGAGACACGTTTAACATTAACTTCCTGTTATTTTAACCACGTTTTAACTATTTATAACACTGTGCCTACTTCAAGTTGGACTAATGTTATCTCTGCAAAGACAACAGTCATGCAGCCTACATATCTTTTGTAAAACTATGTTCGATAATGTATTTTATTTTGTATTTATTATTTTATATTCAGACCAGGGTGATGACCCCTTGCACATACAGCAATGCTATGACTGCAATTTTGGCAACGGGGAGACAGCCCAAAACGCGCACATTGAACAACCAATACGAGGTTAAAATAAAAATAAATAAATATATAAATAAATAAATAAATAAAGAAGCACTATCATCAATTTAATTCCATTGCCTTTTTTCTATGATGTGGCGCTCTCCATATGTATAATAAGGCGGTTTGGGGCGCGGCGAGTGTCGGGCTGATGCGCTGAACTGTGGATGAACCGCTGACCTCTGAAACTCACCCGTATTGATGGCACCGGGCCGCAGCGCGCTCACAGCGGCACAGCAGCCGAGCAGAGTGCGCATGGCCCCGGGGACAGGACTCAGGAGGCGGCAGCAGGGGCACCGGGTGAACGGATGAGAGGGTGGAGCAGGGACCCGAGGGAGAAGGGTGCGCGTTTGGAGGTGACGTCGCTGTGGGTTATTACTCCAGCTATGATGCCATTCGGACAAGTATTGAATGGTTTCAGTTGTGATGTGGCCTTAACATTACGTGACATCACAACATTCTGGTCGGCCTATAAAGTTTAACAGCTGAAACAAGCCGGATTTCTGTGATAGAATGTCCTTTTTAATTGTCAAATTGCAGTGCACACAATTACTGGGCCTATCCACGTGAAACAAAAACCGACACAAAGTTCAACATCTTCTCTGTCAGCATAAATACCATCATAAACACAATCATTTCCACAATCATTTTAGAAAGTGGTGCTAATATTGTTATTAGTTGAGAGGACTTTAACCCATTAATACAAATGGATGTTAAACTTCAACATTTGTGCATTGCTAAACCCCCTTAGAGTCACAGACCCTTGAACGTGAATGCAACCTATTTATTTATATTCATGGGTTTTAAGCAAAGAATCCTTCCTGATTTCAAAGGTTGTGTGAGGATGTCCCCATTCAAAAGATACAGTATTTTGGTTGGAATTGCACTACTGCTACAACAACGTAGGACTTTTGCCATGTCAAATCTTTCATATCAGGAAGGAATCTTTGTCCAAGTCTGAAACACATGAATAGGCTATAATAATCTACTTAGAAATCTGAGTTTGAAAGGTGTGCAAAAAACTTAAACTCAAATTATTTTGCATGCCTCAATTGGCGAACGGTTTAAATAGCCCATCCGTTTGCACCTCTGTAGACCAAAATAACACATTTTTCCTATACTATACAAAGATGTGTAAATCCTATATCAAATATAGGCAAACAATGATTAATCGTATTTATTTATTTTTGGGAAAGCCAATGAGAAAAGTTCTCTTTTTCATGGGTACCCTGCAAAACACAACACAAAATAAACAATGAACAAACACAGGATACTAAAACACACATACAACTTTCAATAAAATTAACCAATACATAAAAACACATCTATACATACAATGAGATCAAATTATATAAAACAAGTGCATCGGCACTGCGGGTAGTCCTTGATCAGTTCTTTAAAATCATTAAAAGGCATAAAATTGTTTAATTTAAAAAGTCTCTTCCTCAGGGAGGGAGAAAAGTTGATGAAAGCCTTTTTTCCCGTCTCTGTGTTGACAATAATTCACTTGTGTAGGTTATTTTGTAGGCTATTTTAAATTTCGATCTGTTTTAATCCAAACCTACAGGCAAAACTTTATTTAAATAGCTTATAACAATGCTATGTTTCTGTAGGTTTATTATTATCATGTTCACAATTCATTTTTCTTCATTTCAAAGAGTATGAATCGATGCCCTGTACATAGACAACCATGACAGATTCAATCAATTATGTAATCTGACAAAAACAATCTAATGAATGATTATATTTTCAGTTTCCTTCGTGAGTTGTTGATAAAACGTGAGTTCCATTTGAGGTCATCTTCTACAGACATCAGAGTTGACACAGAGGTGAGCCACCATCATTGGATTAATAATTCATCTAGTTTTCATGTATAATTGTCTGATTTTACATTAGCGCCACACTATCTTATGGAGGCTATAGAAATAAAACATTTAGCTTCATGCGGTGTCTATGTAGCTATCTAAGTAAGCATGTTCTTGTCCATGACACATTATTTATTATGAGTGTTGGACAGTAAGTGTGGTAGGATAAGATAAAGCTATCAGAAGAGCTGGGCTTTACTACCAGCACACCATTCACTTTAATATTTGATCAAGAAATGGCAGCGAGTAGTTCTGCAGACTTACCACACAGCACCAATGAATTCAAGGGTGGATTTTTGAAGAGAGACGGACTCATATCTGAAACCTTCTGTACACTATAACGCAGTCTCTTTCAATGCCTGGGACTATTCGTGTTCAAGTTTCTACAGGAGAGCCTAAAACTGAATTCATTTCATACAAAAAAAAGTACTCCGACAACGACATGAACCATGAATCCTCTAGTTCAGGGGTAAATGCAACATCAACATGATACTTTAGCTCAAGAAAATGGTGAAACAGTTATTGACCAGTAAGATGTTCCTGAGATTGTGGAGTACACATGTTTTTCTTGAGTTCGGATGCATTTTGTTCAAGTAGGACCTCCATTCACCTGCATAATTGACTGCCTTTAAAGGCTTTTGCTCTGAATGGTGTCTTTGTGGCTCAGTAATTTGCTAAAACAGTGCTCCTTCATCCTTTTTTTCACCTATACGGAAACACCTGACAACATTCTAGCTTTGTGGCAATGTTCTTTGGCCCATTTAGTTGTTTAAAATTGTAATCGAGCACTTTTGCAGCAGACAACCTAGCAAATAATCATCAAACGAACATGAGCTACACCATAACCACCTCGGTTCGGTGAAGAAACACATGGCTCTCTAGTTTTTGCGCACCTTTTCAAATTGGCCCATGTCACATGTGAGGGAAATGAATGGAGGCAGGTGTTTGAGAACCTGCCAAATCAAGCATATGGTGTCTTAAAGTGGAAGTAACAAGTGCAAGAGTGTGGAGGAGCTCCGCAGCCAAACCCACAGTACAGACACACTGCACCGAAGCTGTGGTCCCGGTAACACACCGGCCAAGGTGTCGCTGCCCGGAGCAACCTACTTGACCTCAGACTGCATCGGGCGCTAACGTTTTCCTACAAAAGTGTTGATCTCGCTTCAACACTTTGAACTTTTTTGTCAGCTACAATATGGAAGCGTCTGGGGAGGCTGACAGTGTATGGGTCTCTAGTCTGTGCCAGAAAATAGAGAGCCGGCCTCTCTGTCTATAAACAGATCAACCTAAGTGATTCTTGGCCATAATGCCAGGCTGGGGGACTTTTGTCATTAGCCTGAACCACATGGCAAAGCAGCAGCCTTTTCTCCCCTTACAGGCGGCAGTATCACAGCTCTGATATGTCACCCTTCGCTTGCTTAATGTGTGAAAGCAAGACGTGTTGCGCCTATTAGCACTTCTTGGCAAGGATGGCACGCTGATCCCTGGACCCCGGGGAGCCTGGCAATATGGTGCCGCATGGTGACCGCCCGCCAGCCCCGGTCCCCACTGTCAAAACAGATCACACAGCCCCAAACCACACCGCCATCACAGAAAGAGAGTGACAGCACATCCTCTTACAAAATATTTTATAATGTTAATGTCATTTCGGTCTAACTTTCTTTTTCGTCGAACATACCTCAGTGTCAATAATGTCCCTCTAACTCAGCTCAGTCTCATCTTCATCTCACTTAGCGCTTTATTCTTCCAGTGCAGTCCCACATTTCTTACATATGCCCTTCCCATGTCAATTTTATACATTTAAATTATTCACCTTTTATATGCTTCTTCTCAACCCACTTTATACTGGGATTTGAAAGGAATACAGTATGTTCATGAGTTAATGTTTTTTATTCAATTTGACAGAAGAAAAAAGTCTTTGTAAAGAGAGAAATCTATATGTTTTATGTTACAAGCTGAGCCTTTATTCAAGACCCATAAACCTTACAGGAAACATGACTACAAGTGTCTTAATCATAGAAAACCTGTCCCATACTGGACTGATATGACAGAGTGAGTGGATCAGGTGTTGAGCGAGCTCTTGACACTTCCTCAGCTCTGACTCAGGGGCTTCCACTGAGTAAACCCAAGAAAATCATGTCAGAAAACACATACCTGCCGCGTGGTTCCTCCCACAGACACTGATGTGGTCAGGAAACAGCTTACAATCCGACAATAGTGGCTTATATTGAACTTTAAGTCATGAAATGTCACGTTCTTAAGCTTACCGTGTAAAGTTGCAGTTTATGTCATAGTACAGCAATATTCAATAACAAAACGTATTTAGCATCTGATGTTGTTGAAAATGTGGTGAATCATGTCATGTTTTCCTTTTGCAAAGGTTAAAAATGCAGTTCTGTTTTACGTATTGAAATACGCAAGCTAAAAAAATCATAAAGTTCTTCAGTGGCCAAGAGTTCTTCTGTATCTACCTCTGTATCTACCTGCGTTGCACCAATGAAATTTCCCCATGTGGGACAATAAAGGAATATCTTATCTTATACCGGGAAGTTTATTTAATATCAACTAACCTCTCACCAAAACAATTACCCTAACTGTAATCTTTCCTGAGGACTTTTCTCAATTTGAGTAGTGTGAATTAATTATTTTATGTTTAGTCAATATGCTCTACCTAACACAACCAAAATGCTGTGCTTCGAAGTTGCAAACTGGTGACATTATAGATTATTTACATGGCCAAACAAGACAAAAAAGCCAAGTCTTCACTTTAAAAAAAATATACACTGAAAAATGTTACGTAACTGAAAAGTAGATTCCTTTTACTTACTTTCAAAAGCAAGTGCAAGAGAGTGTATAAAATGGAATTACCAGACACAAATGTAACTTATAATTGCTAAACAGAAAAAGTCACATATACCCTCTGTGTATTTAGTAAGTCAAAATCAAATGTCTTCATGGCACGTGTTAAAGAAATCGCTGCAGAGAGAGCTTGCCTTGACATCCTTGCTATAAGCCATGACTTGAGCCCCTGTGCATTGCTTTGTTGTTTCCAGCGATCATCACTGATTGTCTGTGCCACCTCGCTCCACCCACCGGGCATCTCTTTGGGTGGTGAAACATCATAGCCCCGGCCCCATGACGGACAGGTCGCACAATGTGCCAGAGGGGATGCCCGACAGCAGAGGGGATCTGCTCCACAGGCTGGTGGGGCAGAGACAAAGAGGAGGCCTGCACAAGGGGGGATGACGGGAGGTGAGAGTGGGCGGGGCTATAGGTTCTGTCACTGCCCCACGCCTGGTTGGTCATGCTCACATTAACAGTGACAAGACAAAGAGGTGACATGTTTGTGCCCAAAGGCTGCTGGGTAGATGAACACAGGGACATGCTCATGCAGGCCCTATTCTCATGTTCTCATATACTGTACTATACTTAAGAAACTTTGCATCAGCTGTTGTTGTTGTTTATTTGCTGTTTTTAATAGTGATACACAATGTAATGTACATTTTAAATTATTTTAACAAGAGAGTAAATCCAATTATGTTAGTGTCATTTAAGTCAGACTTAACCTGATCTTTTTTGTACATTGTTCACTGTTAGCAAAAAAAAATAACTATTGTGATGTTTATTGCTGGGAGGCCAAATTATATAATAATCCCAAATCAGCATGAAAAAAATAAAAGGATAAATTTACATGGTAACCGGACAACCGAACATATAATTGTATATAAGGCGCTGGTACAGCTAGCAGCCCGGTGTAAACGCTCTCTCTTTTTTCTCACACTTATTGTGCTTTATCTCCTGTGTATTTCTTCTGTTTTACTGTACGATAGGGACACGCGCTGGAATCGTTTTTAATTCAACTGTTTTTGACTTTTTTCGGCTGGATTTGAGCGTTTTTCATCGTGTTGTTGTGACGTGAGCTAGCTCCGAGCGAGCCCACCAGCCCGCCCCCCGCGCCCTCCGGCCGCGCTAAAGTACGGCGTGTCGTCGGTACACGTTTATATACACGTTTAAATGAAAGAGGAACTTCACGAACGATCGGGACACGCACTGGAATCGCTTTAAATTGACTTGTTTTAACTTTATTCGGCTGGATTGAGTGTTTTCGTCGTGTCGTCGCGATGTGCCTTGGCTCTGAGTCCCCCGGCTCCAGCCCCGCCCCCCGGCCGGCGCCGTACCGCGTTTACACAAAGGAGGAACTCATGAAACTGCGGAGAACAGTCGTCTTATCCGGAGATCGTCACGTTATCCCAGCAGACATCCTAAGGAAAACGCAACAAAGCAGACGGGCAGACGTAAACTCCGAGAGAAGAGAGGAGGAAACAGGAAGTCGGTTCCCGCCGTAGTCATGGGTAACGGAAATAGCGAGCCTCATGCGGTCCCAGAGGATTTATAGGGACAGCAGCGTCTTGATTTTCACAGAGACCTGGTTAACAGCAGAAATGCCAGACTCTATTTTAGGTTTGGACAATTTTCATCTGCTGCGGGCGGACAGAACGAGAGAATGCGGGAAGAAAAGAGGTGGAGGTCTGGCGGTGTATGTGAACACGAGCTGGTCCAAACCCGAACACTGCACAGTGAGGGAGCAGCTATGTAACAGGGATATTGAACTATTGGCTATTGGCATGAGGCCATACTATCTGCCCCGGGAGTTCTCACATGTGATTTTGATCGCAGTCTATTTGGCCCCGTCTGCCAATGCTAAAAATGCTTGTGAAACACTGCTCTCCTGCACTTGTAGGCTGCAAACACAGCACCCACAGGCTCTCTTCCTCGTCTCGGGTGACTTTAACCACGCTTCTCCCTCTTCTGTTCTACCAACATACACCCAGTATGTTACCTGCCCCACCAGAGAGAATAGAACATTGGACTTGTTTTTTGCCAACACCAAGGAGGCTTATTCCTCTTCCCCCCTCCCTCCCCGGACCACAACCTTGTACATCTGAGGCCTGTGTATGAACCCATCATGCGCAGGCAGCCTGTGGTGTCCCGTGAGGTGAGGATGTGGTCTGCTGAGAGCGAGGAGGCTCTGAGGGACTGCTTCAGCACCACTGTCTGGACTGAGCTTTATGACCCACATGGGGAGGACATCAACACCATCACAGAGTGCATCACGGACTACATCAACTTCTGTTTTGAGAACATTGTTCCCTCCCAGACGGTGCGGTGTTTTCCAAACAACAAGCCATGGATTAACCGTGAACTGAAGGCTCTGCTGAAGGAGAAGAAGAGAGCCTTCAGGTCAGGGAACAAGGAGGAGCTGAGGACTGTGCAGAAGGAGCTGAGGAGGAAGATCAGGCAGGCAGGCCCCCTGCCCAGACAGAGGGGGATCTACAGTGGGTGAATGATTTAAATGCTCACTTCTTGAGGTTTGATCGGTCACCCGCCCCTCCCCCTGCACAGCTGCATTCTCCCTCTTCCACAGCTGGACAATGCCCTGCATCTGTTCCTCTTCGCTTATCTGCCCCGGACCATCAGCTCCCCACTTCGCCTGGACTCACCCATCCCCCCAGCACACGGTCCCCCTGCCAACCACTGACTGTCACAGCAGCACAGGTGAGGAGTGAGCTGAAGACGATTAAAGTGAGGAAGGCAGCAGGACCTGACGGCATCAGCCCCAGGCTCCTTAAGTCCTGCGCAGATGAACTGTGTGGAGTTATGGAGCATGTCTTCAACATGAGCCTGAAGCTGAGGGTGGTACCACAGGTCTGGAAGACCTCCTGTCTGGTACCTGTGCCTAAGACACCGCGCCCCAAAGACCTCAACAGCTTCACGCCAGTGGCTCTCACGTCCCACCTGATGAAGACACTGGAGCGGCTAGTCCTGGACCACCTCTGCTCCACCGTGAGCTCAGCCATGGACCCGCTGCAGTTTGCATATCGGTCTGGCATCGGAGTGGAGGACGCCGTCATCTCCCTGCTGCACCGCTCTCTCTCTCACCTGGAAAAGCCTGGCAGCTCTGTGAGGATTCTGTTCTTCGATCTTTCCAGCGCCTTCAACACCATCCAGCCGCTGCTCCTGAGGGACAAGCTGGAGACGGCTGGTGTGGAGTATGACCTGGCAGAGTGGATCCTGGACTACCTCACAGACCGACCCCAGTTTGTGAGAGCCCGGAACTGTGTGTCTGACACTCGGACCTGCAGTGTGGGGGCGCCCCAGGGCACTGTCCTCGGGCCCTTTCTCTTCACCCTTTACACTGCAGACTTCAGACATGACACGGACAGCTGTGTCCTGCAGAAGTTCTCTGATGACTCTGCCATCATCGGACTCATCACGGACGACGATGACGCGGAGTACAGAGGACTGGCGCAGGACTTTGTGGACTGGTGTCAGCGGAACCACCTCCTCATCAACGCGGGGAAGACCAAGGAGATAGTGGTGGATTTCCGCAGACGCCACCCCACTGCCCCCTCACCAGTGAACATCCAGGGACGGGACATTGAGAGAGTGGACTCATACAAGTACCTGGGTGTTCATCTGAACCACAAACTGGACTGGACTCATAACACAGACGCACTGTACAGGAAGAGCCAGAGTCGGCTCTACCTCCTGAGGAGACTCAGGTCTTTTGGAGTGACAGGGCCACTCCCGAAGACCTTCTACAACTCTGTGGTGGCATTAGCCCTCCTGTACGGTGTGGCCTGCTGGAGCAGCAGCATCACAGAGAGGGAGAGGAAGAGGCTGGACAGAGTCATCAAGAAGTCCAACTCCGTCCTGGGCTGTGCTCTGGACTCGGTGCAGGAGGTGGGGGACAGGAGGGTCCTGGCTAGATTCACATCTATGCTGGACCATGAGTGTCACCCCCTGCAGGACACTCTCTCCGCTCTGGAGAGCAGCTTCAGTGAGAGACTGATCCACCCTCGCTGTGTGAAGGAAAGGTTTCGCAGGTCTTTCCTTCCTGCTGGTGTCAGACTTTATAACAAACACTGTTATAACAAATACTGACCTAACCATGTGCAATTCTGTCATATGTGCAATTGCTGTTGGAATTCATGTGCAATTCATGTGTTGTCGTGACACATATTCATGTGCAATTACTGTCGTGATCACATGCAATGGTATTTATGTATTTATTTATTTGTCTATGGGAGTTTTTATTTATTTATAGGAGATCTTCTACTGAAAGTGTTTTTCAGACTTCCTATAAGTGATCTGTTCTTCTGTATCTACCTGCCCGGGACATTCTGATGCTTATCAGGTACTCAGTGAGGAGGGAGCGAAAGTCAGGTTACAATAGGTTGTAGATAGCCCATTACAGGACTGTTAGAAAATAAAGAAGCGCAGTCTCAAGTGAAACCAAAAACTCCCTCTATCGGGAGGTCCTGCTCGGTGGGCGGGGCTTACACAGAGTAGGATATAAAACCTGAGTTCCCAGACTCAATTTGCAGATTGAGAATGACTCTTGGATGTGAGTCAAAACGTTTTGTCATTCTAAAAAAAAAAAACAGAGTCCAGATGATACAACTGAATTTTTTCCAAAATGTACTATATCAGTCAATAATTTCCCATTCCTTACTCCATTTCCAACCCACAACATGCAAAGAAGACATCAATATTTACCAACATAGGTGGGCTCACATGCCTGTATGCACCTATCGAGCTCAGACCGTGCATAAAGCTCACGGATACGCCGGCATCATGGTTCAAACGGTTTGCCTGACAGATGGGGGGTGGCAGAAAACGATGCCGGAGCGGGTTGAACTTTGTGACATCTCTGCTTTGGACAGCTTCAACAAACAGAGGGCACACTGCGGTCACCGGGGGCAACGCTCTGGTCAATGGGGTCTGGCACAACACGCCGAGGAGGGTGTTGGGACGGTGGCTATCCGGGGGAAGGGTTGGCACACGGGGCATCATGTTGTCACCGTAATGTCAGCGCGTGTCAGGTGCGATCATTGTTAAGTGTAATTTTCTGAGCAATTAGAGAGCTTATATTGAGAACGGTTGCCAGCTGACAGACACCGGACCACTGGCTTAAGGAGCTCCTCACGGCGCTGGCGGATGTGCACACATGCTGCTTGTTTGTTTATCATATTGCTTCACATTTATTCATTTGAATCATTTTGTTTTTATCAGAATAATGTATATAAATTGTGCACTTCCATAAATTTTTTAACATGTGATATTATTTATTGAATAGAGGTTGACTTCGGTTGAATATGTTTTTTCTTCTTTTTTCTACTTTGATTTTTTTTTTATGTCGATTTGCGACTGAAAAGGATTTTGAATTTTTTTTTTTTTTTTTTCAATTGTGATTTCCTAAATATAAACATAAGCACAATCCACTTTTAATCAGGGCCATTTAACACAAACGAGCGCCAAACCATTTTTTTTTCACTGACAAATCAGATGGATGGCTGTGGAGATCTTGATTACAAAGATTAAATAATTTTGACTGGATGACTGCATCTCAAATTCAAAAAAGTTTTCAGCATTACTCCACACAAAGTCACAAGTTGTTGTAAACTTTTCTTCTTTTCAAAAATTGTGAGACAAGAGTTGCACTAGAAAGATGATCAGGAAATGTCCATAAAAGCAAGTTTCAGTATGGAGGCTATTTATTATAATTTCTGTTAGAAACTGAAGCCTATTCAATTATCTTTAGGCCTTATGATTGCAATTGACCCCTCGATAGTTGCCAGCTTTTGCAGGACTGCCAGAAGCATATATTGACTGATAAACACTTGCTCTCATTGACTATGGGCAGTTTAAAGTCAGTTCCATTACCAGGCGCAGGTTTTTTGACCGGAGAGAAAGCTGTTGTGTCTATATAATACTGCGTTCACATGACATCACACTTTAAAAAGAGTCTAGTTTGAAACTGAGTAAAAGAACAGTTTTCCACAGTGGTTTTATTTGTTAAACTTCTTGACCTGGTTCATCTCTGTAATTACTGAACCTATCTTCATGAAACAAACACAAACCAGGGACATCTTCTCTGTCAGTATAAATAAACAAAAGGGAAATTATTTTTATTATCAGAAAGTGGTGAAATTATTCAAATCAATAGATGGAATTGATGTACATTAAAAGAACTTCGAGCCATAAAATGAATACGGCAATCACTAACAAATAATGAAGAAATTTTACATTTGTGGATTTTGAGTTTGGTTATTTAGTTCCGATTTTGCATTATTTTCCATGTTGCCTCCACAACAGGATTCTAGGACTACTTAAGTCTCAAGTCTTTTAGTGTCCTTCCCTGTCTTACCTTCTCGCTGACACATGTCTTTCAGCTCCCGCACAGTGCCCACGTCCTGTCTGCATTCATCGCCTATTCCCTCTTCATCCAAACACTAACATCCGTCCGCTTCGACCTCAGCCATGGAGGAGATTAGGAGGTGACACAAACCAACAACCAACATGGCCAAAGTAGGAAGAGGTAGGAATAATAACTGAATAATTAAAAAATATGTTAAATACTTTATATAAAATATCAAATACCAAATGCAAGATTAAAACAAGATGCATGTATTCCCTATTTGGATTGATTCATGTATCTTTATGTAGTTTTGGATTGTCTTGCATTTGAGGCTTGAGCGCTCAGAAAATTCCTGTTTTCACCTACCCCCTATTTCCACCCACTGCTCTGTTCTTAATTGCAATCCAGAAATTTAGATTTTAGGTCATGCATGAAGGGAGTAAAAAAATTCATGTGGTATCTACAGTATTTCTACAAAAGCTATCACAATAATTGAAACAATTTTTTGCCAGTGACACAATAACCTTAAAGCCTGATAATTCAAGAAAACCCTTTTCAAAATGTACAATATACAATTTTAAGAAAAATTAAATTGTATTGAATTGAATTGTATTGCTCAAGAAACAACATTTCCATGGAAACAAGCAGAAGGAGGCCTCCTCCAAGTCAAATATGAGTAAATTTTGTGGAGATGCAAGTCAGTTTTCATTGGTGCAAAGAAAATGTACATGTGGTAAATGATGAGCCCAGAAAAGATTGTTCCATCTTTCATTTCAGGGACTACAAATAAGCATTTGTGCTATAACATGACTCAAACTCTGTTGAGTTGGTCTTGTTTAATATATAGTTTACTGTACCAAACCAAACCATATCATAGTTTTCTTTTTTTCTATTTGTGGTTGTGTTTCGGCTCACGTCGTCTTTCTTGTTTGAAAGTGACATCTTTGTGGGAGCAAATACAAACAAAGACAGCAGGAAGAAAAGACTGTACACCCCCCTCTCCGGTTAAGGTGGTCAGAGTATAAATACCCCGTTAGCCTTGGGGCAAGTTCATCCCAGCAGGACCCTCTGTGCCCCCTGCTCAGACCCCTCTCCCTCCTCTCGGCCCTTGCACCCAACCATCATCTTCCTCTGTCTTCTAATTAGGATCCTATGCCTTATTAAGACTAGTAAGCCTGGGGGCCGAGTACAAAAGCTGATTTCTTCTGACGTAACAAGTCAATGCCAAGGGGACACATGCTAATTTTAATTAATTAAATGGCGGGTCAGCCCATGACAAATACAGGCCAAATAGAGAAACTGGTCAGACCTTTGCTCCTCTGGGGAAAAGGGTTCTGCGGCTGTTCATCTCATCATGATCCCAGATGTATAAGTTTAACAACCAGTTTGTTAAACAGGCTAAATGAAATAATACAAGAACCAGAATGTTTTCCTGTGAGGCAAATTTTTTTTTACAATTTAAATATCATATTTGACTCTACACACGTTACTGATCTGCCATTTTTTTCACGTTTCAGATCACAGATTTGGTACTGGGTATTGGGAAGAAATGTATTTATGCATGGAGTACTGAATAGCAGCATTACACTGTATTCTGAATACTTTCAACTGAAGTTGCATTATGAACTGTCATACTGACATACTGACAGGATCTTTTAAAACTTATGTGTTTTTATTGTTTGTTTTTTTATATTTATGACAAGCTTTGGTCACTGTATTTTTTTAATTAATTCTGTGCAGTTTGAAGGCTAAAAATACCTATGTATTCCTTTGATTTTGGTACTTGAATACCACCAAATGAAGAGCTGACTGTACAGGAAGACAGTATTCTAAATATGTATTGTTGGTACATGTATTTACTTCTCTTTTTCTGTATGTATATCACATATTAAAAACTCTACAAGTGGATGTGAAAACATCTAAGAATATTGACCTATAATAGGATAGAAATAAAGACTCTTTCATCTTTAAAAATGGATTCACATTAAGATATAAAACAGTGCATTATGAATGCATTGTTCTCTCTCATTGGTCTCTCCTCTAATTTACCAACACATTTTTTTCTTGCCAAACAATGCCTAATTATAACCGAGATGTAGTTATTGTCCTATTAACAATACAAGCATTGACTCGATATTTGCCCCCATGCCCCCCCGACCTAGTTTTGGCTTTAGATCCTAGCTGATTGACCCTGAGGCTATACCTGTCAATCTCCACACAGAAACTGGCCTCGGTCACTTCATATTTGCGCAGATGCTAAACTCTTATGTCTTCATTGTTTTCATTTAGAGGCAGAGGTCATTTCCTGTTGGTCCCCCCTGTGGTGCACCTGCTGCCCGCCTGCAATGCACACTCTGCTCTTAGAAGGTTTAGGGAGAAATGCAACAGTTTTATATTTATTGTTTAAACATAAAACAACCAAAATGTACATAAAACAAACTGGCCTGTGCAAAGAAAGTAACATACACACACACACACACACACGCACACATACACATACATACATACATACATACGTTCAATAATTATTGTGTGTACATTTTTCTTTGAAATAGTGGGGAAAAGTTTGTTATTTTTTCTAGTACAATAATATTTGAGCTGTAAAGTGTTGAATGAGTAAGATATATATGCCTCATTATATCCATAACAACTTATATATTGCAGTTTTTTCATTACATAATTTTTTTAATTGGTTTTCGTGATTTTTTCTGCTTTGAGGTTATTGTTTCAGTGACAGAAAGTAGTTTCAATGTTATTGTTTGGTGTAAAATTTTCAGTAGGAATAATAACCATGTTATCATGGCCGAATGGAAATTAAAAGATTACTAGTTTAAGCAAATCTTCTGCTTGCTAGAATGCCATTGATTTGCATATTAATTGCATGGATTCTACCCATTGTGTCTCGATTATGTTGCGACCTTTATCTGCATTTACTTTATCTGTGAGTTTGTATATGCCAAAGAAACTCAAATTGTATATGGACAAAAAAAACCAATAACACAACAACAAAATACCCAAACAGCTACATTGCAAGAAATGCTTATCATTTATCCTTATTCATTGGAAAAGGGGAATGTTTTACTTTTTATGTTTAGTGAAAAGCACTTTTGCAAATGTAATTAAAACTCTGTGCTGCTACATATTTGTATGCAGTGCTAAAAGTTTGCACATAGTTTCTGACACATCTCCTCCATTAGTTGTGACTCAGAGACATGGGGCAATTTTAACAGAGTGTCCTTGATGACGCCCAAAACCAATTACCCAACGTGCCATCTTTGCCCCTCCACTTGCTCTGTGACAGGGGCAGAGTGGGGGCCGCTGAAGGCAGGAACTGAGCCAGGGACTTGCTTTAGTTTTTTTTTTTAATTATTGGAGTCCACACCAGCTCAGACCATGTTACACATATTACCGGAGCAGAGCAGTGCCAGCGGTCAGCAGCCATCACGCACACAGGCCTAATGCTGCTGATGAGAGAGAGGGTGGTTCAGTGCCCGGGGGTGGGGCCACAGCGTCAGGTTAACCTCAGCTGACAGGGCGCCACACGACCAGGGGAAACACACAGGGGTTTATTTAACACAAGAAAGATAATCACCTCTTAGAAAAATATATGGACGAAAATTTGTGTTCATTGCCACCAATATTAAATGCAAAATAGTTAATAGCTTTGATAGTGATTAAGTGGTTTAAAAGTTGGCGTAATGATCAATTAATATGTCATTTCCCTTCAGCTTCAGCTTTGATAAATAAACAGGATAAAGATTGTTATAGTATCAAGTATGTAAACTACCCAGTTTTCTTTTGGGCATTCCTTTAAATATTGTAAGCACAAATATATTGTTGCAATTACGTAAGGATTCCAATGGAGAATGTACTGTCTGCTTAGTAAAGCAAAACACTGCAAGTGAATAGGAAAAAGATTAAATTGAAACTTAGGGTTAGTCTGTTGGTCTGTAGTTTACTTAAATAAATATAGATGTTTTTCATCATGTAATATTTTCACATACAAATAAGCCATTTTGTGTGTGAAAAAAAAAAAGTTAAAATTGAACAGTCAAGGAATCCTTCTGTTCAATCCATCAACATCTCTTTAAGTGCAAAAGTGTAAAATTTGGTGTGTGTAGGGGCTACTTTCAGGGCTGAAAATGGCCTTTGAAGTTACAATGACCAACTTAAATGTTCTCAAATGTTTCCCAAATCAATTGTTTCTCCAGGAAAGTGACGTTCATTTGCATAGTAAAATCAGAATCAAGAAAAAGGTTTATTTCCAATGTCAGTGAACAAAATTCACTTTGGCGTTCCTCAGATCTCCACTGTCTTCTGGGCCTTTGAGTTTCAGGTCGATACTGCTTCACCGGGACACCAGCCGGTCCACCTCCCTCCTGTAGACAAACTCATCCCCGTCCGAGATGAGCCCGACGATGTTGAGTGAGGTCGTCCGCAAACTTGATCAGTTTTAAGAAGTCGTTGCTGGAGGTGCAGCAAGGAGAAGAGCAAAGGAGAAAGTACACAGCCCAGTGGAGATCCTGTGCTGATAGTCCGACATTGGGGCAGTTTGGGGTTTTGTCCTTTGAAATGTCACCTTAGGTCTTTATTTGTCATCTATGTCATACATTTTCATAAATAACTTCATATGGCTTGAGATTATTTGAGATAAGCCCTACCTACTGTTATTTCAATCCTATGTTGCTTATATTTATTTATTTTTTTGTGAAAATATATTATTACATACACATGTTTTGTGACAGAAATCAGTGCTGGCTGTGTCAGTGTCTGCTGTGTGGCGGACGTGTGCTGGGGGCTGAAAGGAAATACCGTGGTGTTGATCTCCAGGAATGCGGCATGCCAAAAAGCTGGCTCCACTGGCACCAAACCAAATGCCTTCAGCACCCTCCTCCTCCGCCCCCGGCTCCTCCACCACCGGGGACACCTCTCCTAACTCCTCCATCTTTGCTCTTTCATCAACACTGTCTGTCCCTCTCTCCTCTCTCGCCTTTCTCTGAAACAGTATAGCCACATCTCCGCTTCCTCCCCCAGCATCAGCAATCGCTCGGCCCGGGTCGCGCAGCATTCCTTCCCCTTGCATTGCTGCTGTTGCTGGCCGGCTGTCGCATCCACCCTCCAGAATAGATCACTGACGTCCCAATGGTTACTAGAAAACAACAGTGCTGCAAATGTAAAGACACAGAGGTACAGTGTACACATATGTGACACTGTAGCGGTGTTCACTCTTGATTTGTGTTGATGCCTGTTTTGTTCCACTTGGTTTGACTCTGTTCTAGTCCTCTTTTGATGTCATTGACTTGTTTTGTCTATGTTATGTGCAAAGAGATGGTTAAAACTAGATATTATTATTAGTTATGGGCAGAGGAGTCGTGTTTTGGGCTGACCGGTTACTGACCTCCAAACCCGATTGAACAGATTAGTTGCACAAGCCTGGCTGTGATGTCACTCCCTACTATGCATTGATTTTTAAATCATTATGAATTAGAGACAGGACGCCTGTGGTTTTAGGACGGGAAACATTCAACATCCACACGAGCACAGACAAACGTTCTGAAATGTGGAAAAAGTACATGTCCTAAAAGTCCTACAAGATGAAGCTAAAATCTTATGTCATAACTATGTACATACAAGAAAGGTAATATTTATTCCCATTTATGAATTTGTTCATTTCTGAATTGCACTTTTTGTTTGAAACACTGTGCATCTTGTCTTTTTAAATATATCCCATAAACACCATGTAGTTCGGCCTCTTGTGTGTTGATAAAGAACTTCAATCTGTCTGTGTTTGTGGCTTTGTCCATCATCTGCGTCTATTAAAACAACAGAAGGTGCCGTAACGCTGCGGTTTGGATGAGGGAAACTTTTTAAACGCTCTGGAGGGAAGGCGGGGGACATGGCTCGACTGTCAGTTTAGCCGGCGTCTAGTTGTGTGATTCATGTTGACTGAAGCCCTGCGTTTGTCAGGGAAGGTGTCCGCAGTAAAAGTGCCACAGCGCGGCAGATTGACACTCATTAGTGAGGGGCTGCGGGCCACCGGGGACTGGGGGGGCGCAAAAGGGCAGCGAGGAGGGCGAGAGGCCACATCCCACTAAAAATAAATGATTTCTAATGATTGATAGAGATGGCAGTGGACTGATAGGGCTTTAGTTGGGGCTGGTTGGGTTCTGTTGGCGAGCTGTTGTCAGATGAAGCGCAGCTCAAAGCCCAGAGTGTGTCTGAACAAACGTGTGTGATCTCACCAACCTTCACTTTGCCCCTCTCACTGCTGCCATTCAAGCCATGCATACACAAATACACTCGCGTTACACACACCGCACATGCCAGCGCGCACCCAGGAGCAAGAGACAGACTGTGCAACTTAAATGGACACTTACACTGCAAAAGAGAATCGAGAGTTCAGGCATCTTGAATAATACTAAACTTGATATAAGTTTTAAGATTTTTTTGTGGATCTACATTTTTAACTGTCTCAAGGTGTTTCTGTGTTCTGTTTTTATAATTTTTTTGTCTATGTTTACGAAAAATTATTTTATATATTTTATGTTAAAAAATATATGTTAACACCAGTCAAAACAAATATCTTGAAACAGGTTTGAAAATATACATAAGAGCAACAAACTTAATACCAGTACATCTTAACTAGTCAAAACTACTAAAAAGCTAAATAGATATTCTGATCTGATTTCAAGCCTTGTGCGTCACTTATGTAGATATTATTCATAAACACACGTACAAAAGGCACCACATTCCTCTGATGTCCACTGCACTGGGCTCAGGCTCAGGTCACTCCCGGCACATGTGTCGAAGTGCCAATCATTCAATCAAACCTGGCTTTATTACAGTGATTGTAATATCAAAGCCCGCAGCATCCCGCTTGTAGCCCGTTGGATTATTTTAATACAGCTCTCAGATCAGATTTCCTTCAAAAGTAAATATCGGCAGCACCTTCCAGGGAAGAGCTTTTCAGAGAGCCGAGTTTGAGTTAATGCGATCACTGCGTGGTCGGAATAACTTTTGGAAGAATAAACAAGGACACTTGAGTTAAAGTGACCCCAAGAGTAAGAGAGTGGCTCTATTTAAAGCAGGAGTGTCCAAGCTTTTTTCTCCAAGGGCCGCATTTTGAAACTTAAACGGGGCAGAGGCCCACAAACAACTTGACAAAGTGAATCATTCGAAATTTTGCATTTCACGTAATTGCGATGAGCCTCCACACCTAAACTAGACCTAGAACATTAATATTAGGTTGGTATAACATCAATAAGTCTGAATCTTACCAATTTCACAGTAAAAATAACTACTTTTTGTTGTTTGGGCCAACATAGCAGGAAGCTGGATGGCCAACAAAAATTGGTCTGAGGGCCGCATTTGGCCCCCGGGCCCTAGTTTGGACATGCCTGATTTAAAGGTTCTTGTTTAGTCGTTAGTACAAAATAAGTGAATTAGCAATATGAAATAAAGTGTTTAGGCCAATGCATTACATTTTTTCTAGGTTTACACCAAACAGTTTAATGCTTCTGAATGAAACATTATGACAAATCTACCTAAAATCTTGTGAATTTAGCCCTCAGTACAAATTATACTAAGCAATTAGGTTTTTATTTACAAACTAATAGTGAAACTTTAAGTGTACTGTATCACTTTTCTGGTTGAGGGCCCGCCATAAGCTTTCTGTCATTGATGTGCCAGGAATGTTCCACGGTAAGGCATTAAAGTTATGAATCTCCACGGAGAGGAGCGGGCGCATGATGCCACCAGGCCAAGTAACAAGTCAGATCTGTGGAGAGGTGAGAATACAGAGTGAGAATACATGTTTTTCCACATTTTTGAGCAATAAATGCGTACATAATAAAACATTCAATATCAACAAGTTTTTATTGTGAAACATTCTTGACACATTTTAGGAGACATTTAAACCTTTAACTTTCTACTTTCTATTGTATTTTGTGTTTCCCAGCATTCAAACAAGTCCCGCTACTGCACATATAATCGTTACATATAGTCTTGGCTGCAAACTTACATTCCCACAGTGGTCATTGTAACATAATATACGTCAGGATAATACCATCATTTTTCATCCGTCTTCAGACTTGTGTGGCAAGATGCAAAGTGAAGTACTCTGAGCCTATTGTCACATATGAATTATTGAATAAACTCTATGGTGTCTTTGTCCGTGCGGTTAGGTGACACGAACTCCAGGGTCTAATGGTGAGAACTGACACGGGTCCAGCAGGATTTATGGCTCATAATGAGTCTTTAAAAGCGCCGTTTCCCAGAGTGACAGCTGACAAAGGCAACTCAGGCTACAATGTCTGAAAAATAATACTGTTTTCCATTCAGGGCAGTGTCAAAGCAGGCGTAAAGTAAAAGCATACGAGACATTACTTTGTACAGAAACAGAAAAAGAAGCAACCTAAAACAGGAAAAAGAATGTACTTTACTGTATGTTCAAAATCGTCTCATCATTTAATACTAACGGGACACAGTGTATTCGCTTAGGCAATAACTTTTCAACAAATGCTGTGTCAGTGCACAATTAAACTGAGATGATCAAATATTTTAGTTCTTTCTTATAGCAGACAAGTAAGAGATGGATGTTTTAATGCATTGTCTGAAATAGCAAAAGAAACAAAACTATTCTATTAAAGAAGACAAGATGAATATTCATAATCTACGATCCAGTATTGTTTAGAAATCATTATAAAGGTTTGGTAATGTTTACTGTATCTTTTAAAATAGTATTAAAAGGACATAAAATCAACATTAAATTGTATTGCTCCCATATTGTGATTGACTGCACTATAAGATAACTTCAGACTTGCATTGAGGCAAAACTAATCAGAATCAGAAGAATCAGGAAAAAAATGTTTTGCCATTGTCAGTGAAGGTGCAAGTAACACTGAATAATGATAATAATAGCAAAATATATAAAATAAGGTACTGGTATAGATCAAATTAAGAATTGACTAATAAAATAAAAATAGACTTCTGCGTAAAAACACCCCCAATTTACATTTTGAGCTAAATAGAAATGACAAATATGGAATGACCACACATATTACATCTGTTCCTGTCAGGAGACTCTCTTGGACCAAACTCTCTTGGACCAAAGCCAATGGTTGCAACACACACCAACAAAGAAACTCAATTTGGTGTCATTATGAGATTACATTTACACTGCAGTTGTTTCTTTTTGTGTTCGCTTAATAGGAGCCCCTTTGATTGTCTTGAAACACGACCCCAAACAGTAGTAGTAGACAGTGGGCCGCCCGACCCCACACTAGCTCTGAGGTCAACGTGAAGCTGACAAGGCTGATGACTTCTTAATGCAGCCACTGGGACAGTTTGCCCGCGTGTAACTACGCCGTTACCCGGACAAGAAAAGAGGGAGCAGGAGGGGGTCATTGAGGGGTGCATTCTGGGAGGTACAGTAGAGGTCCTGTAAGTCAATCCGGACAATGTTTTGGGGGATTGGTACGGGGCTATACAGTTGTATTCATGAAGCAAGCCGGAGGAATGCAGGCGAATGCACAGCTGTCTGATTTCGTCATTGCTAAGATCGCCCCCTGCTCTGCCTGTCTGTCTGTCCCGTAACATAAAGCGGGGCAGTGTTGTGCGCTCATGTCCCAGGACCTCCCAAGGATCCGCGAGCTCCAGATGCACAGCCCAGCATGAATGAACCTACATGGGCACCATCTATTACGGTTAAAGACGGCTCTGAAAGTAACACTATCCACAGGCCACGGTCCAGTTTATTTTAGAGTTTGGCCTCCGTGCTGCATTTAAAGTTTAGGGAGATGGATTCAATTTAGGGAAGCAAATTATGATAATTAATACAAGACACACACTGTTTTATGCTTCATTTAGGACTTTTTTAGAATAAAATTTGTCAGCAACCACCATTTGTCAATATGTACCTTCGATGCTTCTGTATATTTCACCGTTACATTTTACCTTCATCACACTTTCTTCCCCAAAATTCAAATCAATTTTAAAACCTCACTTTATTTCCACTTTCTAGCTTCATTGCTGCTTAATTATTTCTTATTTTTTAATTGTATTGCATCTGATTTAGTGCCATAAATGAAAGCTCAGAATTGAAAAGAAAAATCTGATTTGGGCTTATTACACTGTCAGGAAAGGAAATGTATCAGATTTGACCTGCAGTGTAGCCTTCATTGCAACTTATCAATCATTTTAGTTGATGGAGTTTTTTTGTATGTCCTTCAAAGTATGCATCGCAAATTCAGACAGAAAAATGCTAATATATTAGTTGCTACACTGATAATATAGTTTGTAATACTGGGGTCTGTTCGTGTAGTGTCTTCTGCAGCTCAGCCGTGTCTTGCTCATGTTTATGGGGGTTAACAAAGGTTCATAGGCCATGCAGAGAGTGCAGGCTGCCCCATTACTCTCCCTCCATCACACTCCTCCCCTCTTAAACAAGCTCTGGAGAAAGTGACAAGTGCCTGAAGGGTCACAACACCGCAAGTGCCAATGACATTTCAATGAAAAACTTACACTACTGGTAATGTGACAAGAAGCAGACACGTATGAATTGCTATTTTTACTTAGAGTTTCCTTCCATAATGAAGTAGCGGTGCACTTTGTAATTTTTCTGGTAGGGGGTGTGCTACCTGCTTGTATATATGGAAATGTTATTGCTTTACTTGGAATGTTCCATGACATGACATGAAACGTATCTGTGCTGCGTTAAGTCAATCATAGGTGTTTTTGTGTTGTTACTGTGAGCAAAGTCGCCGCTCCATAGATATGACCTGTAACTTGACATGATGGTGAATTTGTTTTTTTCTTGCTTATTACACTGTTCAAAAACATAGATAATCACATTAATTAATGCCTCTTATGGCAGTGGACTTTTAGTCGATTAATT
Organism: Eucyclogobius newberryi; assembly: GCF_026437365.1. Classification (NCBI taxonomy): domain Eukaryota; kingdom Metazoa; phylum Chordata; class Actinopteri; order Gobiiformes; family Gobiidae; genus Eucyclogobius; species Eucyclogobius newberryi. Next base: position 55,909 of record NW_027315882.1, read on the forward strand.
GGTCAAAGGAGTCTTGGTTGACCAACATTTTCCTTATTGTGATTATGAGGGTGGATTATAAGGCATGGAGTGAGTTAGTTTGAGATTTGGAAGTGAATTGTGTTTTAAACTTACAGATAAATACTTGGTCTTATGACGTCTGATCATAGTTTTGAGAGTTTTTGTTGGCGCAAGGCGTCTCGTCCTATTAGTTGATTAATTGATGCACATTGATATCTGCAATTAAGGCCCATAGTTGCAGGGATATGCTCCAACATCTTAAAATATAAAAACACCATCAATTCTCATTTTATGCTAATTGGCAATCAATGATTTCTTGATGGGCCATTTTGAGTGGGGTCTTTATGTTAGATTGACATGCGAGAGGGGTAAATGGTACAGCTGAGGGTCTAGTATTGCCCCTGAATGGCTGCCGGGACGTCTGACGGCACAGAAACTCACCCAGCATTGATTACCAGCTAATTATAGGCGAAAGGAAGTGGCAGCTTGTTTGTTTCTGGGGTTGCAGGGGAATACATTTGCACTTCACCAAAGGGTTCATGAGCTATCGGGTGCGAATGCCGGCAAGCTCTAAGTGCTGCGTTTTGGATCTCTTCATCTCCCCTTTTCCTCATTTAATTCAGCCTCCCTCTGCGTTCACAGCCGCGGTGGGTGGTGCCTCCTCCAGCCCTCTTTCACACGTCGAGCAGAGATTTGAATAAACATATGTTGTGTTAATTATATCTCTGACAAGAAGACTTCTTTGTGAAGAACAGGCTCCAGCTTATTCAGCCTAATCAGAGGTGGGAATAATAAGGAATAATTTACATTTGTACATTTAAAATACTTTGTTGATGGATTTTCTAAATTATACTGCTTACCCAAATACAATTTGCACATATGAGTCATTAACTTTTGACCTTAGTGGCAAACTAATGATAAGTATGGTATATTCTGCTTTTTTTGTAGTTTTAATATTAAGATGCTTTACAAAGCATTATTCATTCATTCTCCACTCTGCCCTGGGACTGACTAGTGTGTTGTGGCTGCCAATCTGAGCCAACAGCATGCTGCCCATGTAAAATCAGCTTTAATATTTTTTTCATTTATTCTGTCCCATCCTGTAAACAATAAATAAAACATTCACTCACATGGACGTACAAATCTCACAGGTTGGTTGTTGATTTAATATTGAAGGATTTATCTCATGGGGACCTGATTTTTGTCACTATAAAATGAATGTCCTCATAAAGTAACATACATATTTCAGTCCCCACAATGTGATGTATACTTTCTCATCATATTCATACTGAAGGAGAGTGGTTGAAGTGTCTTGCCCAAAGACTATTTGAGTGTGGCCCTTGAATTACTAGTTGTAATAGAAGTGGCAATAAGTACAGCAATAAAATAAATCCGGTATTAGCAGTTGAAGCAGTAACTGAAGTTGCTATTTATCAAAGATGTACAGATGGGGTAAAGGTAGTATCCATAAAGAAGTAATTGTAGTATGTTGAACTTGAATGTAAGCATGAACAATAAAAGGTTATTATTGAAATGGCAACCAAATACCTACTCCACGGTCTGTCTCAATTGTATTGAGACATCTTCACCAATTTTTTACCATCCATAACTATCCCTATAAACGTACATTTTCCTTCATTCTTTGCAAAGTGATAAATCTCATATAACTGTCTTGTGTGTTGGTGATAATGTCATCTTTTTAAATGGCCTGCTCATGTTAGGGTTCAGGGGAAATGAAAACTATAGTTCAGTCTGTACTCTGACTTTGATTTGTGAACTCTGTGACAGCCGTGCCATGCCCACCCACATAGGAGCAATGTCCAGACACTGATATTTATGATCTTAAGGGGGGTATGTGGCCTAGGGTCCCAGAAAGCCATAAAACATTAGCGAGTAGCTAAACCAGATAATATACTCTTCAGATTTTTACTGTTTGGACAAATGTTCCTAGGAATTTTTGTGAATAAATTACAAATTTGTGACTTTTTACAACAACCGTATACAACTTTGACATAGTGAACATGGCAGGCATGAATTAGGTTAGAGAAAACTGGTTTGGATTTCACTTGAAGGCTCGTAAACGGCAGAATTAGTGGGACAAGTACACCGTTCTGCAATAATATTTTGAGCACTGACAGGTGAAAGGAATACCAGATTATCTCTTCATCATGTCAAATGAGATACTATATTAGGCAAGTGGAGAATTTGTCATTAAAAGTGTAACTTTTCTGGTGGAGGGCCTGCCATCAGCTTGTCTCCATGGAGAGGGAATTGCGTCGCCTGGAATATCTCACAGTATGGCAAGCAACAACATCAGGTGGAAGACCAAGCTGGATAAACTTATGTTGAAAGAACGTGAAATGGACAAGCGCAAGGATTTGACTTTATTCAGAATGTTCCGTATCAAAAATGGTACAAAAAGAGAGTTAAATGAGGTGATGCTTAAGGAGAGACGGTTGCATTATGATCCCATTTACCGGTATTAGATTACTTACTATTTTTGGTTCTGATAGAAAGACGAAAAGTTGCATTTGTTGCATTTTGGCCTGAAATAATAATTACAGTTTACGGTATGTTTGATTATTGCAAAAGGTTAAAAGCCCATACACGTTGAAATTGGGAGTTAAGTGACACATTCAGCACATTTTTGGAGAAGAGATTGTATCTCTCGAGACTGAGGCCAGCACAAACCCGTAGACGTCCATGTAGTTTACTTCATTATCACGCCGTTACCTGTTATCTGTCAGCTCTGAAATGAAGTTCCAATGACAAGTCTGACTCTGATTAAATTAAGTGGTAGGATGCTGTTAATGAAGACAAGCGAAGACGTCCGCTGATGAACCCGTCTATCACGTCTAAATCCGTGGGCCCACAGGAGCCGGGTCTCAGACAGGCACACTCCCTTTAACTACATTCTTGTCCAACCATTAAGAGTTTACATCAGGGGCTAGTTGCAGTGTAGAGTGTTGCTGCTGTGTCTTTGATAGTGAGGGAGATTACAATCCACTATTTATAACTCTTCATACCCGGATAGGTTTACTTCCAATGCAGGAGGGCAAGGTTTGATTTGCCACCTCTCAAACGCTGTTACTTTGCATACAATTATCTGTCATTTTCAGCATTTGTATTGTTTTTGTGTTGATTGCAGCTTATAGGTCAACTGTGTGTTTGAAGTTACATCAAAGACTTACTAGTTGACTCAAGTATCTGATTTAGTACACATTTAGTCCCGGATCAGTCCTGGTTGTGCACTAGTTTAGACTTGGTTTAGTCCTGAATACGTCCATAAAGTTTAGTCTTTATTTGTCAAGGACCATGTACAAAATTTTACAGAAAATTAGTTGCTACTTTTTTCCATTTGCGGTCCCTGGGCAGGTGCACACTGCAATAAAAAGCACACATTACACATAACATTACAGTTGCAGCTTGTTATTTGAATAAAATACACAATTAAATGCCACAATTTCAAATATATGTGTCGGCTTCCTAGTAAGTAATTATTTCATTTTATTTCAAGTTTTGAGTGAAATTATTATGGTCTGCAATTTCCGACTGGATGGAAATTTAAGTCTAATAAACTAATCTTTCATTTAAACACATTTATACAGTTGGATGTCAAACTGCTCAAATGGCTCTATACTAATTGTATTTTTCAATCCAAGCACAGTTCTGGTGTAAGTATATTTAAATCCTTATTTTTTTATGATAATGTTGGCAAATTGACAATAGAATTACATTTTCAAAAAGAGTCAAACATTTTAAACCACCCACTAGTCTGTTTCTATTCCAGCCTCTTGGCACAGTTGACCCTTTTTTTTCTATCGCTGCCTTGCATGTCCAGCCTTATGTGTGACCTGCTAATGACACTAGTAGCAGTAAATGAGACTTGATTGTCCCTCTGAAGGTGATGTCCCAAAGGCTCGGGGCAGACGGGTGCAAGGGCCAGGTCTGTGGCTACTCTCTCAACTCCAGTGTCAACTCGCATGACTTCAGACTCTGCCCTTGTGAGCTCACCTTGCTACAAGAGAAACAGGAAATGAGATTAGGCCAGTGACAGTGTTGAGGGGTATAATCATGTCATACCTGCGCTGGAGGGATTTAACTTATTATCATATGTGTATGTGGCTATATTTGCAACACATGTATTTATACTAGAGGGCAATCCTTTATATCCCCTTGTCTCAGCCAAAAGTAACAAACCAAACAAGCTAAAAGGCCTTAAAGAGCTGAGATGAACCTTGACACACTCCTCAGTGGTTTCTGTTCGTCCCACAGAGACTGCACTCAACTGTAGCACACATAGACATCATTACAATGAGACACAGGCTTTGTGAAAGTGAACATACACACATTTGACTAAATATGAAACTCAACCTATTTTCTGAGGGTCTTCAGACGCATTTGTCAATTCAACACTTGTCTGGTGCCAATGGAAACCCACTGTCACCTGTCTATATAGTATTTATTTTTCCTTAGGGTTGGGATTTTAGGCCTAATAATTTAAATAATCTGTTTTGTTAGATTTTTTCAGTATCAGAAAAGCTGCACACGCTAGATCACCACGCAAGAGGATTAAAAATATGAAGATCAGAGGACGTTTATTTGGGTTTATAAACACGTGTGAAACTCAAATTATGTTTCTATTTTCCCACAGAGCTGGATCAATGCATTAGAGGAATAAAGAAAGATTTATGCACGAGTGGGTTCTTTGGAATATACCATGGACCATAAAAATCTGATTTTTACAGTGTACGGATTTTAGGCATGCGCACAAGGACCTATTTATTTATTTAGCACTGTATTGCTTGATACTTGTACCTCCTTTTAGTTTAGACTCTATTTATCAATAGTTGTTCATGTTGGGTCGCTGTACAAATGCGCAGGTGCCTTGACTGAGAGCTGCTTTTGAACCAGGGGCTGGCGCTGTCATAAGTGGAGCCTATCGCGGCGCGGCTCAGCCGCAGACACACCTCCAAAATATCACCACCACGCACAAATGTACATATCACTCAGTGGAAAATGTGTCGGACACACCACTGTATCAAAGCTCGGACAGAGTTAATAACAGCCGACATCAGGACACCGCGTGACACGGGGTCCAGTCTGAAGTGAACACTTTGAAGAGCGAGGCTGCCACAGTCGCGAGGTGTTTGTAGTGATACAAAGTGCTTCTCTGACTGTGTTTTGTTGGACGATAAACTTATGCCATTAGTGACAGAGGTAAGGCGAAGCAGCAAATGGGCGGCATAGGCGGGAACCTTTACCTCAGCATGTTGAATGGGACTGAAACACAAACTTTCGGGAAGAGTCCGGCTGAAATTCATCTGCACCGCGGCCGGAAGGACATAAGCGAATTCAAGATGGGCATCCAGGAGCCCCGCTTTTACTACACGGACGGAGTGCAAGGCGGACAGGACGCGTTGACTTTGCCCTTTCACCCAGAACAAACTGTGGGTGGCTACGGGGGGCAGCCCACCCGTTTTTACGCTCAGTCCCTCAGTAGCTGTCCATATGGAGAGGTGCGGAGAAGCGGCATAACGGGACACGCGCAGGGATACATCCCGGCTCCGACCCCGGGAGATGGGTTTTCAGCAGGGGGCAAAGATGTGTACCACCCGTCTTCTCCTGAATACTCCACGAGCTTCCAGCACGGCTTCCAACGGCCGCCGCTGTACCCGCTGCCCGGGCTGCAGGTCTGCGGGAAGACGCAGGCGCTGCTCAATAACTACCCGCTATGGGCCAAGTTCCACAAGTTTCAGACCGAAATGATCATCACCAAACAGGGCAGGTAAGAGACAAGAGCCACGGTCTGAGCTGCTAACTCCACTTTTACAAAGAGCTGTGTGTCATATTGATACTTTCCAAAAGAGCAGGTCACATGCATTATTGATAAGAGTAACGGATTCTTTAAAGTTCCGACGAATGTAAAATTTGCTTAATTAAACTAAAGTAATTAAGTAAACTGTTCTAAAAACTTCTGCAAAGTTTGCATTTGCTAGGCTATCTTCATTAACTTGATCAACAGTGAGACTTGAAATTTAAATAGACAATATTGAAAATATTTAGTTTTGAATTCCTAATTATAGCATATGATTATCACATTAATCCCTTATTTTGCTTTGCCGTGTGAATATCCGCACGAGGAAAAAACTGTTGTTTAGCACTGATGAAGTTTCTTACAATCAAATGTGAATACGGTAAAAAAAAAAAAAAGAAGGAAAAAAAAGACAGGCCTAAACAAGTATGAGTTTCTCAAAACCCTTGCTTCAGACGGAGAAACTGTTTGACGCCTCTGCTTGACCTCCACATTCACCTCTCCCCTCCAACAGCCAGGATTCAGGAACAAGATTCAGACAGATACAAAGACAAAATATGGGACCTTTGCCATTTCACGTGTCGCCAAATAATAAAAAAAATAATAACAACAATAATAATACAATCAATTTAATATTTGGAATTAACCCTGCCAAATCAAGTTGTCCCCAAAAAGTGGAGTCCGTTTTATCTTAACATTTTAAGAAGGAATAAATGGTCTTCTAAACGTTTTCAAATAATCTGGACAAAGAGGAATATCTAAATATAATCTTTGTGGTAAACAAATTGCAGCCAATTTAGTTTAGATTTATATTTATAATATACCCATAGCCCATTTTTCTGTGACAGTCATAATTTCCCCAAACACAACCGCGCTATTTCAAAACGTCACTTAACCTTTTCATCTAAAAATAGATTTTGCTCTTGTGTAAAAGACTTCGGATCTCAATGCCACATGATTAAGTATTGATAAGACCATGGGTCTCGCTGCGCACCTCCAGAGGATGAGGAGTTGAGAGGAAGAGGAAAGAGACGCCGCTGCCGGGCCCTGCGCGCGTGGGTCACTGCGCTTTACGCCCGCGCCACGTCGATGGGGATTAATTCACTAATACGACACACTTGAGTTTGACAGACGGTTTCAGGCGATAGGTTTTCTCATGTTTCGGATCTGTGCACAACATACATGCTGCTGTCACATTATAGGACACTGATATAGCCACTGACACGACTTGACTTTCAACTTGCCTAAAAACGCCAATGTTTGGATAAGAAAAGACAAAAACACTTTTTCGCGCACAGTGCGTAAATTGTTTGTATTGGACAATTGACTTTAAGAATCATATCAGACGAATTATCCGTGAGTGGCTTCAACTTTTTTAGTTTAGTGTGACTCTAGTGAAGGCTATGCTTTTGCACAAACGCGTTTTTATGAACAATAGTGTTTGTAAAAGTGTCACATGCCAAAATGTCTTCCGGTGATGTCAAAAGCGTGCAGAAGTGTCATCCTTCCACCTGCAAAAATAATCAAAACCACAAACTCGAACTTTGTTAGAAAGAGAACAACTATATAAACGGGGAAAATATGTTTCTATTTTCAGTGGTTTTACTTTAAGACTGAGGATCAGGAATCTTAATCAAAAACCTGGTCTGACAGAAATGGAGAAACTCCAGGGTCAAGCAGCAGTGAGTCCTTAGCCAGGCTGAGGTGAAACACCTTTGAAGTAAAGGCTACTCTCTTTTTTTCTTTTCTGAAGCTGCACCGACAGCAGAGGATGGTGCACTGCCTGTCAGATCTCTCAGATGTTTGCGCTTACCACACCTGAGCTTTGAACTCTAGGGCCGAGTAAACCAGACAGAGGAGAAAACCATAGCCCCATCTGCACTTCTCAGACATACACAGTGCCCTCAGACCTGCAGACAGAAAGACATTTTAAGCTAATATAAGTGTCAAGTAACAAGGTTCATGGGTGGGAAGAGTCTAGGCGGAAGTATAAACAGTAATACACATAAGAAATATATATATATATATATATATATATATATATATATATATATATATATATATATATATATATATATATATATATATATATATATATATATATATATATATATATATATATATATATATATATATACATATATATATATATGTTTTTTTTAAATTGTAAAATCAGAAACTTGCTGTTTTTAAGGATTACAATGCTCCATTTGACTGCTTCGTTGACTAATTTCACTGAGAGAAATGTGATGTTTTTTGAAATGGGCGCAATTTACATATGCATTAAGCACAGTATAATTACTACAGGAAAACAGGAACAAAGAAATTGTCTAATAACGAGGTTATTTCCAGAGATGTATCCAAGAGTCATAGAGAGATTAGAGTAGGTGGTCCATAAACCCACTACATAAAACTAAACTTGTGACATTTAGAAAGTGTAATTGAAGAAAAGATTAAATATTTTGTCTTTTGAATTTGTGTATTATGAAAGCAGAACTACGACTATTTTAAATGTTTTGACATATGACTTCCTGCTCAGCTGCTAATGAGTAGTTTTCACAGAAGTATCATCACCTTTGACCACAGTGTTTCCTCTTATCATCTAAATTATATACATTTTTACAGTTTTACCTTTCTTTAAGATTAAGTTGGAACAATGTCGAGCAAAGGTCTATCTAAAGCAAATAAATGACAAATTAGTTGTAAATAATTTTAAAGAAAAAGGCGGGGGGGAACAAGTTTTTGTACCAATGTGATATTTTGTTTACCATTTTGGGATATGAGCGCTTTGTGCTTTAATGGAAAGAGTGTTTACCCTGAAATTAGACCATATCTAGACACTATAATTATTTTATTTTGCGTTTATGTTGATCTCGTGTGGGTGCATGAAATGCCCGGGATGTCATGGAGCAGCTGTGGAGTGGCATGTCTTGTTCAGGATGTTCAGGGAGAAACTGGGGCAAAAACTGGACTTGTACTCCTGTCTGTCCCGATCACTGGTCACTCATGTTGAAGACCCCACTCCTCCCCCACGCCACGCATCTGATTTTGATATTTTAAATGTCACCACCTCTGTCTTTCTCAGAATGACAAAACCCTCCGATAATAAATTATATTTCTTCAGTATTTTGCTTGGAAAAGGTTACAATATTGGTTCACCATAGCCATACATACAAACTGTGCACTAAATATCGATTCATGGTCTTCCATTTTCATGCAAAGATATGTCAGTAAAACAACTTAATGTTAGAATTAACTCACTTCCCCACAATAAGCTGCAAAATATTGGACTAAAACTTGAAGTGTCTCAAATGTATTAAAAATTAATTAAAACAGATAATATTGCTATGAATTACAACATAAATCTAAATAATAAATACATGCTATAGGTTTTATTTTATCAGATCAAATGGGACAAGTACTTACAATTCAAAATTTCAACAATTTCAAGTTCCTTTCAGTCGTTAAATTGAGTTTCTTAATTACATGACTCCGAATACTTTACTACATTTGGCGAACGTTTATTAGTATCAAAGACTGTAGGAGTAAACCTACACTGCAGATCTTAATCTTTTTTTTTTCATATCTTGCAATCCCTGTATATCAACCTTCTTTGTTTGTTCTGTCCTGAGCTCGTTTGTTTGTGGCTGCATTTCTCACATTTATAAAGTGTCAAACAGTTTTTGCGCTACTGTACTTCTGCACTGCTCCACCACTTAAACCACTGCACTGCTTGTATCTGCACGCTATGGCGTGTTGGCTCAGACGAAATGAGCCACCCACACATGCAAATACAACCCTTGTGTTTTGTTTGATTTCAACTCAAATAAGTTATGATTTCTTCTAAAAGCTCCTACTATGATCAGTAGATCTTGGTCTGATAAACAGCGATTGGTTCAACATTTCCATCCATAAGAGTAGGTGTGTCTGCCCAACTTCGCCTGGCCCAGTTTCTGCTTTCACTTGTATTAGTGCTGGAAGAGGAGCCTTTTCACCTGTTCTTTGCGAGCCACTAAAGAGCTGCAGCCATGCTTGTGTTTCACTACGAGAACTATGATTGATTGTAAAACAGGGCTCTCCATGTAGCCAAAAGACCCAACTGGGAACACTCTGTGCGGTTTGTCTTACTGTGGGAATAGAGACGTGGAAACTCAATATAAAGCTGGATTCAAACACAAGCTGCCAACAGGACATTTGTGCGGATAAACTCATGTGTGATCATAATGTAGTACTGTATCCAAAACAAGTGTTCGCTTTTCAGTTTTTTTTGTCGTATGGCATCACCATTGCATCTGCCTCAGAGTCTTTCTCATTTTGATTTGGCATGTTATATAGGTTTGTAAGTATGTCAAGTTTATTTGGTTAATGGATAATTGTGATTATTCAGGTCACAATATAATTGTAAGAACTAAAAATAAATAATTGTGACCATTTTAGAAGCAAAATTTAAGTTTTTTTTTTCCTTTAATCTATAGTATAGTCAAAAAAATACATCGAAACAATGCTTTTTTTGTCACATCAACTATTTTGTAGTTCAGAAAGTTTGATTTTGCAAAGCTGGTCATATTGGTCACAGGGAAATTTGTATTTTCTTACATCTCTGTACATTAGTGTGTACGAATTGAAATGAAAGAACTTTATTTTGCTTACGTTTTTTTGTCCTTCCTTATTACATTGCGACCTGAATTATCACGACTATCAATTAGCCAAATAACCCTGACATCAGTAATAAGGTGTGAAAGAAAATTAAACATTTTTATAACTATCTCTGTAAAAAATTTAAAACATTAGAAGCACTGACAAACTCTTACATTCTGCGTACAAAGTTATCATTCCAGTATATTTGTATCATCATTCCGTAACTATATGAGTCACATAATGAAGTAAAAACGGACATTCCCTGCAGGTGTCGGCGTGTTAGCCTCAGCTGTAGCCTCCGACTCTTCCCTTTACACACCTCAGTAGCTTTACACCACTAAATGACCAACAAGCTTCAGGGAGAACCACTGAATATAAATTAGATTCATTTTGGTGGACACAAATGGGAGCTTTAGGCACATAGCTAAACATTTATTTAACCCTATTTTGTCCAGGGGCATCATACATTTATTGCCAAATGTCTTTGTTTTAACCCTCCTTTAATATCATAATTAATATCAACTTTGCTAAGATTTTCCAAGTTTGAGCCAACGATCTGGCAATCTTTTTGTGTGGTAGATATTTAGTGCTGTATACCATTTGCTACTAAATAAAAACAATAAAAAAAATATGTTGCTCGCTCCAGCCTTTGTTCGATAGTCAATAAGTTGCAAATATGCATTTCATAGTCTACTGTATGCATTGCTCTTGCGTGGTTTTCTCTGTATGGTTTATGTTGTGATGTAAAGTAACTATTACTGAATGAGTATTGGTTGCGCCACATGACCAAAGTTTCCAGTCAAATGCCTCGTAGCCTCAGGAGCTGTTTGGTTCAAACAGGCGGGTCAGAAGCTAAATGTGTTGGCCTTGTTCATTATTGCTCATATAGATCTAGAGTGCAAGTTCATTTGATTGTAAAAAATGTATCTGTATTTCTGTACGCTTTACAAACCCTTTGATATTGCATATTTAGTCATAATGTACTGGAAAATAATTATTCTTAAAGTGTGATACTTGTACACCAATTGCATTAAAGTAAGTAAACCAGGACTTGATCTGAACTAGACCAGGACTAGAACTGTTCCAAACCAAGACTGTTTAGTGTTTGATTCAGCATGCTATATAATAGTACACTGGATTAAAACTTTGCTTGTGGTATCTCACACGGTTAAAAAGAGACTCAAAATAGGGAATTTTAAGAAGATATTTCATGATAAAGCACATTAGAGATGCAAAGCTGCAAAATTGTAATACTAATTGAAGTTTTATTTATGGCAATTTACATAACAAAATCTCCTGAACCAACATTGCATTTGCTGATACAGCATGCCTTCCGTACACAATCAGTTTTGCATTTGTTTCTTTGTACAGATCTATGGTCTCTGTCTCTGTCTCTGTTGAACTCTGAGCCACCCAGCTTGGCTCCAGGGGGACGTCCTGAACTCTCTGTTACCCCTTCTCACTGAAGGCGTCTGTGATCAAAATAAGTCCAACATGTAACGTCCCAATCAGGACACACTGCCGGGACATCTTTTATTAAGAGCAGCATTAAATATTCACCTGCTCTCGCGCCCTGTCACCCTGCCCCCAACATCACCGCCTTAATACTCCACTGTGCATCATGAAAGGCTCAGCAGAGTCTCAGCAAATCAATAATATCTATTTGCCCTATATAATAGCATAATATATATATATATATATATATATATATATATATATATTCATTTGTATTAACTTCCTCACCCTCCGCGGGCAGTCTCTATTTATCCCCCTTCAAAGCTCGGGTCCTCGAATCCTTCCTAGCACTGCACATTTATGAACCAAGATGTCTGATGATTTTCCTCCAGTTTGGGGGTCACTGCCCCAATTGCTCCAATAACCATGGGCACCACGTCAACCACCACGGCTTTCCTCTGCTGTTTATCCACCATCACAATGTCTGGTTAGTTCGCCATTACCATTCGGTCTGTCTGTATCTGGAAGTCCCAGAGGACCTTGGCTCCGTCTTTCTCCACCACCTTTGGAGGTGTTTCCCACTTTGTCCTTGGGTCTCCAGCTCGTACTCTGCACAGATGTTTCCGTACACTATCCCAGCCACTTGGTTATGGCGCTCCATGTATGCTTTCCCTGCCAGCATCTTACACCCTGCAGTTATGTGCAGGATTGTCTCAGGGCCCCCTTTGCACAGCCTACACCTTGGGTCTGGGAGGTAGATATGTGCCTCTATTCTCTGGTGCCCAGGGCCTGTTCATGTGCAGCCATGATGAGGGCCTCTGTGCTGTCCCGCTCTAGCCATCGGTAGGATCTCTTGATATCAGCCACTTCAGTGATGCTATACTGTTATCACAAATTACTGTTTCTTCTTGTTTTGTCAAAATTTCAGCTATCTTAGTGGTGGATATATTATGTGAAAATCTGTAATATAGCATATGTGCATAAGTGTTTAGATTTTGAGCATTTCCTTCTCAAATTTTATTTACGTAAATTCCCTGATAATACCTGTACATGTTATGCAATGAAATGTTCACTCATGAATCATGAATCTATACAGTTAAATCAAATCTTAGCTTTATAAGCCCAAGTAAAAAAATACTATGATACAGTATTATTTAGAAAGTTTCTCATTTACCCCACATATGTTCAAAATGTTTATTCCATATGAATTATGTAAAAGATTGACTTGAGTGCTTGTTTCTTTTTGCAGGAGGATGTTTCCGTTCTTGAGCTTCAACATAAGCTCCCTCGACCCTTCCGCTCATTATAACGTCTATGTGGATGTGGTTCTGGCCGATCAGCACCACTGGAGGTACCAGGGAGGAAAGTGGGTCCAGTGCGGAAAGGCAGAGGGCAACATGCCAGGTACAGATCATTTAATATATAAATATATTGGTACAAATGTCCAAATATGAGGCTAATATATCTTTATGAAAGTAGAGGTAACAATTTAACAAAAAAATGTATGGGTGAAAGTAAAAAGTGTGTTATGTTATCGAGATAATAATAATAATTGAAGGGGCTAGGCTCATTTGAATATTTAGAGCAATACACAAGGAAAACACTTTTTAAATGTTTTTTTCCCCTACCCTGTAACCACAGATATCTCAATTTTAAGTTTAGAATTAAAAACACATACATTCTAAACTAACCATGTATCAGTCAAATTTTCATTTTTATTTTTTTTCTCTAAGTACGCATTTGTTCCCCTTTTCACACATTCACCATGATCTGGTTAACCAAAACACACAAATTTACTCAGATTTTTTTATCAACATTTCAGCAAATGAAATTAAAAGAGAGCGAGCGAACGAGAGTGAGGTGTCATCACGCTTTTCAGGTGTTTGAGGAAACTGTGGTAAAGCAAAATCACAATTACACCTAATGGTACAGTTATGCTCTGAAGGGATTTAAATAGGCACTGGGTTACAAGGTCACTGTCATGTCAGACACATTTTGGACTGTATAGCCTATAATAGCACTGTGTACAGAAATGTGCACATTAAGCATAAATTGTGTCAAAAATATTTTTATTTTGGTATTACTTTATCATACATTTATTTTCACCAGTTTATTGCATATAGAAAAAAACAATTATAACTATTACTAAAGTTTTGTAACAGATCTAACATACCAAGTTAAAAGTGGAGTACTAATACATCAAGATAGTGTGTTTTTGGCATCCATAGTCATTGAAAATTATTATAAATTTTACTCTTTCTTAACGTGAATGTTGCTCGTATTGTTGTTGTCACAGGAAACCGGACGTACATGCACCCGGACTCTCCCAACACTGGAGCTCACTGGATGAGACAGGAAGTGTCCTTCAGCAAACTCAAGCTCACCAACAACAAGGGCAGCACCAACAATGTGGCACAGGTAATAGAGAGAAGTAGAGATATCGATGGATAAAGAGATAGATATAGATAAAGATAGATATAGATAAAGATGTAGTTGTAGTTGTAGATATAGATATAGATATAGATATAGATATAGATATAGATAAAGATATAGATATAGATATAGATATAGCTACAGGGACAGTTTAAATCTTTGGGCCAGGCAACAACCATATCAGTACAGTAATTTTATGAAATAAAGAATAATACAGTTTATTAAAAACAAAAACAGTACATTTCTGTCAGAGGGAGGACCTTGGTATTATTTCAATATATTTAGTTGTGCTATTGATACTAGTGTGTGTGGGTCTAAATAATAATGAAATGTAGAGCTTACAATGTTTACAATAATGCTTACAATACTATGAATGACATTAAACAGTTAATCTAAGATATTGTTATAGTTGTTATTAACCTTGGTTTACTCATTCACTCATGCAGCATTGGTCATTATATAATTTTTATATCCCTTTAAAAGTGCAGTATATAACTTTTCTGCTTGTCTATGGAAATGCCATTTCCTTCACCTGAAATGTTCCACTGTATGGCATTAAACGTATCTCCATGGGGACGATCAGAATGGATGTTTATGAAGGTATTTTGCAACCTTAAAAACACCTGTAATTGAATAAATACAAATTGTGGAAGATTTAAGGCAAAGTAACATAGTGCACCTTTAACTCCACACAAATAAACCTGCACCTGTGATTTTGAATATGTTTTTAATCTGACGTCGCTCCTTGTCCTGTAGATGGTCGTGTTGCAGTCGCTCCACAAGTACCAGCCTCGTCTGCACATCGTGGAGGTGAAGGATGACGGATCTGAGGACCTGTTCCTCTCCTCCAAGGCCCAAACTTTTGTGTTTCCTGAGACGCAGTTCATCGCTGTCACTGCTTACCAAAACGCAGATGTAAGTCACTGCAGCCACTCTTGGACAATGACTCTGGTTCCAACTTTTACAGCTTATTATAAATATTGTCAATATTGAAACTTGTATAAAAGTTGGACAATATTGCAAAGAAATAATATAGATATATTCGTAAAGCCTTCACGCCCCTTTTTATAACAGTTCATATACAATTATTTGCTTTAAATTGCTTTAAAATAGAATCAATCCTGCCTCTTCTGGGTGTTCCCACTTTACCATTATTGGCTAAGACCACCTGACACTCACTCGGAACATGACGGAGTGGGTGGGGAAATAGACACCATGTGTTTAAGAATATTATCTGTACACTAGGAACACACTTTACAATAATGGCGCCTTAATTAGCCAAAATAAAGCATGAACAAAGACTTAATTAGGGATGGTCCATACTGTCCTATAAGGTCTATGCGCCACAAAATCTTTAAAAAAATAAAAAGGCAAATCTTATGCACTAAAAACTATCGGTGCCAAATATCGTCAACATTTTCAATATTTGACCGATACCAGTACAACCAATAACCGATGTACCATCCCTGGACTTAATTCATAATGAACAAACACTTTTTAAGGATGATTCCGGCTTACTACTTAATGAAGGGGTCATGGTTAATTTGGTGTTAAGGAACAATCTTTCCTAATTTAATTTAATTTTCATTTTTGTGCATGAGAACACACATCCCTTACTGACGAACACTAATTTGTTTATTTTGACCCTAAAAAAATGATTTTGTAAAATGTTTGCTCTTTTACAGTTTTACACAGGCTATGAAACTCTGTACAGTCTTTGCAACATATTTAAAAGCGTCTTAATATTTATATCTTGATAAGGCTAGAGTTCAATGATTCATGCTGTTGCTGTGTTAACATACAGAATGTGGTTAATGCATGATAGTGTCAATGATGCATAGAAACTTATTTAAATTTCTACTTTCCTTCGTCCGCTCGGCTATTAGGTCATTAGGTGTCACCTCGCCCTTAATGACCTAAGCTGTTTAAAAAATAACTTATAGATAGTGGCAAACATTGCGCCACCCATAAATCACAAATAACTGTATATATTTAAACCTAGACTCTAGTTTCAGATATGTGTGAATATAATTATAAAGTTCTGATGATAGCATAGTATGATCATTAATTATTACTTGCTGACCTCTCTTGTTTCTCTCTTTTTCCAATGCCTCCTCTGTGTCTGTGTCTGTGTCTGTCACTGCCCTCCTCCTTTTCCTACAACACAGATCACTCAGCTGAAAATAGACCATAACCCCTTTGCTAAAGGTTTCCGAGACAATTATGACACGTAAGTAAATTCAAATCATCAGTAGGTATTGTAGTTGTTGTTTTATGATAGGCTCTTGTTGCGTGCTCTTCTAATCACAGGAGAAAAGTGATTTGACATTTACAAAGAGACATTTTCTTTAGCACAATAATAGCAAATGCAGTGACCATAACAGCGCTGTAAAGCATAATCGCAGTGTCTATAATTAATTCAAACAGTAAATTATTAAAAAACTGATATATTTGAATGTTTTAATTACATATTTATTTAATGAATTGTTACTAATTAGTCATTTAGCATTACATAATTCTTCTTTGCCATTGTGTCTTGCCACCAGGCCTTACAGATAACATATTTTCAAGTACAATATATTGCTACGGTAAAACAAAACGCGGGATAATGATCCAATAATTAGTCACAGAAGTTACTATTTAACCCTCTATTGCTGAATATTAAATAAAAAATAACAAAAATCTCCCCACAGTTGCAAAGTAAATGTACACATGATAAACGTTGAGCCATAAAATATATAGTTTCAGCTGTCATTTAGTGAATGATAAGTCAGTATAGTCATTATTGTTGAATATTGTCTTGGGTGTAATTACTACTTTTCAAATCACCTGCATTGGTAGCCAGGTGTGATGAGCTACAAGATGTTTGATAGAAAGCTTTAGGTTTTCGCACAGGAAATAACACCTCCTCTCATTGCAGGTTATACGCCCCTCCCGACTCGGACCGCCTCACCCCTTCTCCCTGCGAAAACCAGCAGCTGTTGGCGGGCACCTGCTACCCTCCCCAGGGCTACCATCTCACGGATCAGTACATGAGCCCTATGCCACAGAGCCGCTTCTTCAGCCGGGACACTTTGGGTGGTATGGGTCAGCAGCCCAAAGACCCTTCCTCCTCTTCTAGCCCGGGACCTCACAGCCACTGGTACCAACCCCCAAACCGCCTTGACTTCACCTCCTCGTATGAAGGGGATTTTTCAAACAGTTTCTTCAAGCCCTTCCCATTGCAAACATCAGCGCACCACCCGCTCAGCTACTACACCGATCACACGTTTGGGGCAAGCAGCGTTTCTGTATCGAGCACCCCTACACCAGGCTGGGGTGCAAATCGACCCTCTCCACAGTTCTTAAGCCGTTCGAGTAAACCTCAAAGTTTAGGCTGGTTCAGACCAATATCATCCTCTTCCTCGTCGTCTTCTTCCTCGATATCGCCCGGAAACCCAAGACTTCACCCACCTTCCCTGATGGAGCCCCTCCCGCCGCCTTTGCAACAGGACAAGTCCAAAGACGGAGGTGTGGGGGAGGAGACGTGGCTCGAACCGGCTTCTGTCAAATCTGCAGACTCGGTGGACTCAGGTTTGTTTGAAAGCTCGGACAATAAGAAAAGAAGGGTGTCTCCGTATGCGTCCAGCACTGAAAACTCCCCACCGTCTCGCACTGGAGAGGACAACAACAGTGATGCAGACTATTATGGCTACTATGCACACTGAGGACCTATAAAATAAGTCTATTTTGGTGTCTAACTTTGACCTACATGTGCTCACTCGAGCCATACTTAAGTGCCATAGTCTTGCAGAATACAAGCCTGGCCAATCAGACTCATTCACTTTATTTGACAAGTAAAGTGATCTTTCCAAAGTTGAATCAGTTCCATGCTGATTTTATTGCAAACAATTAAATAGTTTAAATTTTGCTACTACTTTTGTGGCACGTGGTTTTGAAAATGTTGCTGTTTAATGTCTCTAAAAATAAATTTGCCATTTGTTAACCATAAATTCGTGAGACTATTTTGAATATAATTTGAGGACTGATCCAACAGCTGAGAAACCCTAATCGTTTCACATTTGTGGCTCTTAAATGGTTTTGTATGTAAAATTACGAATGTGCACTGGGTTGACTGGCTAGACCAACATATGCAACTCCACTGACTTTACCATCAAAAGTCTTTGTCAAAGTGTCAAAAGACTACATAAGTTTTCAAGATTGATGTCAGAGTCAGTTTACCAAAACAGACCAAGAAGAAGCGACTGGTCCTGCACCACTGTCCTAGAGGCACATAAACACCTCACCTGCCACTTTCCAAACGTGTACATTTAAAAAATATATATATTTATATATCTGAGCCTGACAGCCGCCCTGGGGAAATTGTCTCTTCATGCATCAACATTTCTGTCTGCGTTTTTTCCTTTTTCCTTGTCAGTTGATTTCACCCAAAACCATTCGCACTTATTCAGCACTGACAACCACAATATGTTGGCGTTCATTTCCCCTCATTATTTTGCAGCAGTAGTGATACATTTCATAAAACTCCACAGCGCTGGGCTAAAGCAAGATGACGCCCACTAGTGGCGAGACATTATGTACCTGTATTAATCTCATGAATTTATAACGTTTCCTTTTAATAGAAGAGACTATGGTGGCCCCTCATTATCTAATAACCTGGGTTAAACACTGGAATAACAAAATCACACTTGTTACGCACGTTAAAAAAGAAAGAAAAAACAACCTCCTACATATGAAATACTCCATAATATCCATAATATTCTCCACAAATTCTTTGAGGGAAATTTACTGATATAAAGCACATTTGTACCGCCATAGTCCGAATAAAAATTACAGGAAATGCTGAATTATATTGACAATATTAATAATTATGTCCCCAGTAAGAATATAGAAAAAACACCAACAATACATCAGATTTTTTAATGGCTATTGCTCACATTTGGCACTGTCAAGTTGTGCTTTTTAACACTCACTACTGAAAACTCACACTTGGCTGACTTTAATATGTTAAATAGTTGTCCTTTGCAGTAGTTTATTTGGGGGTTTTCTGGCAAATTTGTATCTCCAGTTATGTCAGAATAACAGTTTCAGTTAGGTGATCTAAGGTACACCATTGCCCCCATAAAGAAACGTGTCCTCTGCATTTGACCCATCCTTGATTAAAGTGTAGCATATGTGACAGCAGCAGGTGAGGTGTTAAAGTGGGTCATTCAAAAGGGGCTGCATTTGTAGGTAAATAAACAGGACAGTGCCGCCTTCACTGCAGAGAAACAGGAAGCTCAGAGTGACCAGGTGTCTCCCCCATTGACTCCATCATGACGTGACACAAGTCGGTCCTGATCAGAGAACTGGCCCTCACCCGCTGCAGGTGCAAAAACTGCCCCCGACATCACTGGGGGAAGATAGTCACCATAACTGTGTGAGGTAAAAGATGTTTTTATGTGTTTAGATGCCACAAACTACAACGTGCGCGCGCACACACACACACACACACATCATGATTCAAATTGTCAAATTGAATTATGTGGACAATCAGTCAAGACAATCAACCTCAAGTGTGCACTGAAAAAAATACATTATTTTTTCCTTCAATAAAGTCCAAATGTTTTTATATTGACCCCCCTCCCATTTCAAAAAACAACTACATATTGTTTGGCATTTAAATGCTGAGAATGGTGGTGTAAGTGGACCCATGTGTAAGTTATGTATTATGTATCCGAGATAACTCAGAAGAATCTGAGGGCCATGTAAATATATTGCAATTGAACAAAATGAAGAGTTAGAGGTAAAATTGCACTGATTATTGGATAATTGCGTAGGGTGGGTTGTGGATCAACACTGATGCTGATTTTTACATGATAAATGTCTGACCCCTGCTGGCTAGCTCTAGTATTACAACAAATTATACCTTCATTGTGATATAGTAGAAAAAGCTTCAGTTGTAGTCATCTGGACTCAGTTTTAAAAATTAGACGTTTCGACTCTCATCCAAGAGTCATTGTCAATAAAAGAATTTAGATCGAGAACTCCGATATTAATACTGTTCTGTGGTAAGACCCGCCCATTGGGAGGAGCCTTCCTGAAGTAGCAAGAGTTGTTTGTTAGGAAACACTTTAAGACAAAAACTGGTTCATCCTAAGGACAAGTTGCCGACTCAAAAACAGAGCAATGTAGTTTATTCGATCCAATGCAGTGAAGAAAGCTGTAAAGAACGGTACATAGGTGAGACGAAACAGCCTCTACACAAGAGGCTCTATCAGCACAGAAGAAATACAAGTTCAGGACCTTAGAGTGCCGTGCATCTCCATCTTGAAGCCTCTAATCACTCGTTTGAAGACGGTGAGGTGAAGGTTTTAAGCAGGGAGAAAAGATGGTTTGAAAGAGGAGTTAAGGAAGCAATTTTTGTTAAAAAAGAAAGACCTTCTTTAAACAGAAATGGAGGGCTCAGATTCAATCTTCCTGGTATCTATAATGGTATACTGAACCCCTGGAAAGGTAGAGGACCAGGTCCAGGACATTTAGATGCTAATCAGGTACTCAGGGTGGTTGAGCCAGGGTCTCACAAAGACAAAGAGGATTCTAATAGCCCATTAAGATTCTGAATAGGCTAGCTCGGTAGATACAAGGGGGAGTTTCTGTTGAAACAAACAACTCTTTCTACTTCAGGAAGGCTCCTCCCAATGGGCGGGTCTTACCACAGAACAGTATTAATATCGGAGTCCTCGATCTAAATTCTTTTATTGACAATGACTCTTGGATGAGAGTCGAAACGTCTAATTTTTCAAACTGAGTCCAGATGACTACAACTGAAGCTTTTTTCTACTATGGAACACTCCTGGACGAATGAGGGATTACACCGACATACCTTCATTGTGATGTGATGGTGAAGATTTAATTCATCCATGTTTGTTTTTTTTAATCCTTTTGCTCACTCAATTTAAGCGATAGCTTGCGGTCTTTAATATCAGGGAATTTAACTGTAAATAATTAAATACAAAACAGGATCAAGTCAAGTGTGATGCGCATGTTATTTTTGTGTGTGATCAATGTCCACTGTTTATGTCCAGGGAAAACTGCCAATTTTATTATCATTCACCACTGTACATACAGTAATATATGCAGTTAAGTGAAGGGGAATTGTTGTTATCACAGATAATAAAATTTGCTTAATTATAATGAAATTTTTGAAGTGAAAACTGTAATTTATTTAAGGTGGTAACTGTATATTGTACTGTTCTTTTTATTAATAAAATCAATTTATAATTTTAGCTGTTGGCAAGAGGATTTCTTGAAACAAAGAAAAACACAATCACAATTGTTGAGAACCATTCTTTTTCATTGATCATACATTACAATATAGTAACTTGAAATAACTTTTTCATCCGTCTAGCAGACACCACCCATGAACCTGTCATGGTTGTACATTATAACAATAGCCTAAAAACACAAGAGCACATTTCCCCTTCGCCTTCAGAGAGGTTCATGAATGCTTTCTGTATTTCAACATTTTATAAAGGTTTGCCTAAATATGCATGTGAATAGCAATGTCACCAAAGTTTTAGACTTTCTAAACTTGCAAAACCCGGGTCCTCCCTGAGAGCCCAGTAAGTCCCATTGGTCACCCATACGTCCCGCCCACACTGGTCCTTGGCTTTCCTGAAAAGAGATTTTTTTTGTTTTAATGTCAATTCTAGCAGCATAGAAAACAAAAACAAATACAATTGAAAGTCTTGCAGAAGTTGTGATTGTGTGGCATAGTAGGTTTGTTTGATAAAGTGAACTTACTTGAAGAATCCAGGAACATGTTCTTCCCCCTTTCTGGCGAGCTCCTTCCTCCGCAGCCTCTGAAGTTCCTCGATCTCATCTTTTTTTCTGTCTGCTTCGTCCACCAGGCCCTCTTCCAACATTCTGTTTAAAAAATGACCAAATCAACTCATGGTACATACACTTTTAAGTAACTTTTTGCCTCTTGGGTAGTGGACTCACTGTAACATGCAATAGTGTGTGCGTCTCATAATAAAAACATATTTCAAACTTTACTAAAAAAATTATATTCAACACCAGCCACAAGGATTCAAAAGAAAGTGTATGTGCTAATCACAAATCCAGATAAATGAAAAGGATTACAATACCACAAAACATAAATGCTAACTGTATAATTAATTGAATGACTTACATTTAAAAGAAAAGATGTAAAACAATATTAAGGCAACTGAAGATTTTAACTCTAAATGGTGGCGCAGCAGCGACTCGGACCAGTGCTGGTATACGACGGAGTATAAGGGCCAACCAAAAAATAAATAAATGAGGGGCACTACGAGAATAAAGTCATTAATTAATTACTTTATTCTCGTTAATGAGAACAATCTCATAATTTAAAGAGAATAAAGGCAGATACGCGGTTCACTTTCAGCACCATGTTACAGGCCCCCCCCCTCAGTGTTGCATAATGGTACAGTCCAGTAACAGCTCTGTTTTGTATGAACTGTGTATAAAGCTATGAAGCTGATCTGCACTGAGTCAGATGCATCTGTGGAGTCTTCATTACACAAACACGCCACCACCAGGATGCAAATGGCGCTTATAAAAGCCCACAATAGATGTCGATTTTTATAATGCGGGCCTTGTAGACATCACAACCAATCATTTCCCCGGTGCAGTGTCCCCATGTCAGGCCAGGCCCCAGACCTGTAAAATGACGGACTCCGGTGTTGGGTGCTCGCGTCTGTTGGAGCTCATGCCATGATGTATGGATGATGTATGGATGATTGCGTGTGATTAAAACGTATCGCTTTTTGGCTGTGCCAAACACGATCCGGGCGTCAGGAGGAGCTGAGGAGGCGCAGACGGATGTTTGTGTTCTGTGTGTTTTACTGAGTTTGTCCAAGGGATCACAAAAGGTTAGAATCCGGGTATTAAATTTAAGTGCACACAATGAAGAGTAAGAAGAGTGACTGTGTGCAAAGTGCTCACGTAGAGAAACAACACTATAGAGGAGCAGAACATGTGTGAATATAACACCGAGGCTGCTCCTCCTGTCTGCGGGCGGCTGTGGCACGGAGCACGGCTGCTGTTTGAGCCCACAGTGCACTACAGCTGCACCATGGAGAAAGTAGAAACAGTTTGAATGATGCGTAACAGGAAAGGTGCTGCTAAACGCAGTGTCTTGTCTTGTAATAAACACACGTAAGACATCGTTTTAAATGCCAGGAAACACTTTAACATCTATTTCAGGCTTTTATGTAGTTCTAAACTGTCAACTCATCCAAGCCCGTTCTTGTGCGTCCTGACCGTGGGGCTGAAAGTGAACTGCTCACGTCACTTTGAATCGGCCCCTAAACTACGACTTTTTTCTCGTTAATTAAGGAGGTTTTTTCTCATTAATTAAGGACTTTTTTCTTGTTTGTCGTTAATTTACGACTTTTTTCTGACTTTGACTTTTTTCTCATTGATTAACGTCTTTTTTCTCATTGATTAATGACTTTTCTCGTAGTGCAGCGCTTTTTTTTTTTCTAGGTTGGCCCTTATACTCCGTCATACTGGTATTACCACAATGTCATTGTTTTGTTTGTTTGTTCTCGCCTGGTTTCTTATTATTCATGGTTTTCTGCCACAACTCTGGCATTTTTGACCCCCTGAACATTGATGAAAAGTCACACATGTGGGTATGGACGCTCACTCATTCGTTTTTATGGTCTGATTGGAAATAATTAATACCCATGTAACAAATTTACTCCATAGCGGCCCCTACCCATTGTGTGAAAAACTCAACATTGTCTGATTTGTTTGAAACTCATGGGTTATATTCTCAAGACACCATGAAAAGTGCATTGCAGATATTGTGTATTTTTCACTATTGGCCAGCAGGGGCGCAATTAATGCCTTCACTTCCTTTTATTTTGATGGGACATTTCCTCTCATGCCGCGGGCTTAGCATTAGCATTAGCGTGCATTAGCGGCGGGTCTCTGTTGCTAGGTGACGGAGATACAGGGAGGAGGGGAATAAAGTATAAAGTCTTTAGACTTTATTCTTTAGGCTTTATTCTTTGGGAGTGTCTACAAAGCTGCGGCGCGTTGCCGAAACTGCCATGTTATTTTGTGCCGCGGCTCCTGAAACTGCTGCGCTATTTGACCGCGCCATTTTAGACCGCGCCGGGTTAAAGTTAGGGTTAAGGTCAGGGTCAGGGTCAGGGTTAGGGTTAGCCATGAGGCTATATGGCAGTGCCGCGGTTCCTGAAACTGCTGGGCCATTTGACCGCGCCACGGCTCTGCAGCCACGGCCTTATTCTTTAGGCTTCATTCTTTAGGCTTAATTCTTTAGACTTTATTCTTTAGACTTTATTCTTAAACCTAAATTAACACATGCTTCTAACCTTTGGTCTGGTCTCAGTCTTGAGTCGGTTAAGGGCAGGAAAGGCTCCAGTTCTGGGGGCAGTTCATTCATCTCCATCGCAAAAGAGGAGAACCCATAATACAACAGGTCATCCTTTGGCTGAGGGTCTATGGGGAAATAGATATAGAGTCATTAATCTAAATGCATTTCTCAAATACAAATACAGTGGTCAGTGAAATCCAAAGTCTAGCAATCTGATGGATATTTTCGAAGCCAATATCTATAGTTTTTGGGATTTGGAGAACTCACTTGGTTTCCAGACACATTTGGGCGAGGGCAGAGTGTCACAGAAGATGCCTTCGTGCCACAGACCCCCAAATCTGTGAATAACACTCCCACTTTCATCCAGCACAGTCCCCTGCACCTCATTCTTGGTTGTGTCCGAGCCCCAATAGCGAGACTACAAAGTCAAAACATGTTTAAGACATTTACAGCTAAGCCATATATATTACATTTAGAGCTGGGTTTCGATTCAAATTTCAAGAATCGATTCGATTCCGATTTTTACGTTTCAAAATCGTTTTTTTCCGATTTCTCAGATCCTATCCGATTCGCTCCGATTTCGATTTGATCCGGGGGTTAATGTTATTAAAAATGAAAAATGTATTTGAACCGTTTCCTTCACTTCATGACTGTGTAGAGAAGCAACATATTCAAACTAGTATTATATCAATATTAAACAGCAAATCTTACAAGTATTGGTAGTTACTGATGGCTGGAAAACTGATGAAAAGGTTAAGGGTCAATCTACCTTCAAGAAAGATAATCCAGGAGTCCTGAA
Organism: Eucyclogobius newberryi; assembly: GCF_026437365.1. Taxonomy (NCBI): domain Eukaryota; kingdom Metazoa; phylum Chordata; class Actinopteri; order Gobiiformes; family Gobiidae; genus Eucyclogobius; species Eucyclogobius newberryi. The sequence continues at coordinate 81,424 of NW_027315882.1, forward strand.
TTATCTTTCTTGAAGGTAGATTGAAGTTCACTGAGGGAAATGTAGAAAATAATTTTAATTTAATTTAACAAGCTTCAGCTTCCTGTTTATAGGTGTTATTTTAAGTACTTTTGACCATTCAAAAGATATATGAATTATGTTTTTATATCATTACATTCAAGGCCAGTAAAGTTTCATTGAGAAGAGTTACAATAATACTGTTAATTTTCAAATTTTAGGTGTTTTGTAGAGATCATGGACCACTAATATAAATGATGATGGTTATTTTGTGTGTGTGTTTTTGTGTTTCAACACTAAAAGCTTCGGTAATAAAAATACAAAATACCCCTGAAATTGTTTTTTTTTTTTACATCCAGCAAATACTTGAATGTAAATACAATGATGACATGATCAACTTAATAATTGGTTGAATCCCTATTTGGATACTAAACTTGAAATGTAATTGATACAGAAAAACTGCCCCATAAGAGTATGACATATCTTATCTTATCTTATCTTATTTCATTCACCTTGACAAACGTGATCTTGCAGGTGCAGACGCTGCTGTTGAGGTTTTGAATTGTGACCTCTCCATAATGCTCCAGGTATCTCTGCTGACTGAGGACGTTATGAATGCACGTCACCACCTTGTTCCACTCATAATGATCTCCATATCTGTGCAAAATCATCATAATCATAACTTAACATGTTATCTGTGTTCTGATCTACCGTGTAACAATTGCCTGGGTAATTAGTACACAAATGGGTAATAAAATCATTACTTTGGAAGTCTGACATTGACCATTCCCGTCGGCACAATTTCCAGGGACTTCCCCCAGAATTTATTCTTCCACCTTTGATCTGGTTTAATGAAATAAATAAGCATTAATTAGAAATCACTTATGAACCCCTTTTATTGACTGCAATAAACACACATAAACACACACTCGCCTTGCCAGAAGCTATAATCGTCTGACTCGGCGTGACAGGCTGAAATGGGAGGATGGTGGCAAACCTGGAAAACAAAATAATCAAATAAAATGATTGCACATTATTTCATCATCAATTACTTCATGTACACATATGTTAATTAAATAAAACATCAGCATTGAGCATTATTTAGTACAATTTAATAGGACAATACTGCCTCAATCTTATTCAGTTTTGCAGTCACAACTACACTTAAACCAGCATAATTAATCTTGTCTCAGTAATACACTAGATTATACTTCCCCCACTGTGATGTAGATTACATTTTACCTGTTCACTGATGAGCTTGAAGCCGCGATCTTCTCGAATGCACTCGAACGTCTCTCCAAGAACTGGGTTGACAGGTTTATAACGGTTTCTGAATGCGGCCGTGGAGTAACCAGAGATTGCAAAGGCAGCAATGTAAACCTTTACAGAAGAATATGGTAATTATTTACAGTGTATTTTTGCATTGCTGCATATTAACAGTAGTCTGTGTTAAATGTGCATTATATTCTTTTTAAGTTTTTGCCAGTGTCTGACTCAATTACCGGTAAACAAAAAAAAGAAACAAATATATTATTAAAAATAACAATGATATATTGAGGAAAGGTCAAGCTGCCAGCGCAGATGATGGTGCAGTTCTACACGGCCATCATTGAGTCCATCCTCACCTCCTCCATCACCGTGTGGTACTCTGGAGCCACAGCCAGGGACAAACAGAGACTACAGCGCATTGTGCGCTCTGTTGAGAAGGTGATTGGCTGCGGACTTACATCTCTGCAGGACCTGTACGTCTCCAGGGCTCTGAGACGTGCAGGTTGGATCACAGCCGACCCTTCTCACCCTGGACATAGACTATTTGAGCCACTCCCCTGAGGCAGGAGGCTACGGTCCATCCGGACCAGAACCTCCCACCACAAGAACAGTTTCTTTCCCTCGGCCCTTGGACTCCTGAACGTTTAACACCGGACACTTTAACAATTGTTCAACAAATACTATTTATGCACTGTTCACTTTCTGCACTATTTCTGGAAAGTTTTTTGAATCGAGACGTTTCGGCTGACATTTGGGAAGCCATTATCCAGGTCTGGTCGGAGAAGCTACAATTTAACTGCTCTAAGGGGAGGAGTTTTAGACTAAACTTTCACTAGTTAACTTGACCAGGACTTGCTTACTAAACTAGTTTCTGGTCGTTCAGTAGCATCTTTCACACAGCTGTTAAATACCTGATTAGCATTTGAGCAGCTGGATTTGAGGTTTTATGGCATGAGTTAAAGCAACTTTTTACTTAATTTATTACTTTTGGAGAAATCATTATAATTTTTTGAGCTTTATGTATTATATATATATTATCTTATTAATCTTACCATCCTGTGGTAAGGGTCTGGTGTGTTGACAGCAGTGTCCAGGAGTTCACTGTACTCCAGTTCCTCACAAAGTCTCTGCAGCAGATTTACCGGCTCATTCAGGGCTGCAGGCATTGACACTCGAGCCAGATCCTTACCTAAGAATCACAGAAAACAATACAAAAACATGAATAGGTACTTGCTGTTCCAGCATGTGAACTACAGTCTCAGATACATGCCTATGTTGTTGTAGAGAATAGCCATGAGTCCCACGTGGCTGTTGTCAGGACAATAAGCAGGTAGTTTAGTCCGTCGTCCAGTGCTTTTAGGAAAGACACTGTGAGGAGCTTTGGAAATGCTGGCGCGATATTTACGAGTGGCCAATGCTGCAATCAGAATAAAACTATGAATTCTAATTATGTAAAAAATATAATTTAAATGGTTTTAATGAGAATGAGTTTAATTCAAAGCGCACCATGCCCTTCCTCCGGCTCAGAGTTTGTGGTGCTCCCTTCACTGAGTCCTGATTCATCCGTGACCTCAGATGAACTTGCACACAGAAGATCGTCACTGGCATCGAAATATTCAGCAGTTGAATCTGCCACAGACGGAGCGCCATGGGACCTCACGGCCTCTGACTGCAGAGAGCAGGAGAGTGTAAAATATGAAGGGTATAAAGGGTCTTAAGAACAGGGATGAAGACTTCAATCTGACTTACTGCAGGTAAAGTAAGATGATTAAAATAGTTTGTTTCCCAAACTTCTTGAAGTTTTTGGCGCTCCTGCGAGAGCGTCTCGTGTACTGACTTCAGGGAAGAAAGCACTAATATGGCGAGGTTAAAAAGAAGACATTTATTTAACTTAAATATAGGCTTTGTTGATTAAAGTTGGCAGGGTAATATAAAACACATGAACTTATTTCTGACCTCGCAGTGATGTGGTGCAGATGTCCTGCTGCAGTTTCTTGCTCTCCGGTGATAAAGCTGTGGGCGGGGCTAACTGTGAGTAAACATAGTCCGGTATAGAGGAGACCGATGCCCCGAGGTGAAAAGAGCTACTCAAGTGGCTGGAGGACAGCTAAAAACAAAAAACATAACAATTAAATACAGAGACTGACATTTAACAGGTTTAACATTTATTATAGCCCAAGATTATAGGTGCAATTATTCATAATTATAGTATGTTATGACTTTTGAGGAAACCCTGTCACTAACCGTCTAGGCCTACTACACTTTTAATATTAATGTCAGATTCAATTAAACACAAGCATCATAAATTAAACTAATCAATGTTGTTATTATACCAGAATATATAATGGTATATAAAAAGGTTGCTAAAATGTATTCATCTTTACTATACGATTACTCACTGATTTGGGAATCCCGCGAGCAGGCTTTGAATAAGAGAAAGGATGTTGATGAATGAGTAAATAAAACTCATCATTATAGAGACATTATTTTTTAAGAAGTACTACACTTAATAATAACTGTACTGTATTTACTGTAGCCATTGCTTACCATTCCCAGGGATTCAACTCTGGACAGCGTGCGAGAATGACTCCACATTTTGGACGACTTGGGTCTTTTGGGCTTTTCCAGTGACAAATTCTGTGCATAAAACAGTGACCGAGTAGGTAAAGCTATGCCAAAAAAATACTTATTTGTAATTACTTCATTTTGACCTAACCATATGATTACCTGTATGCTAATAATACGCTGCAGATCTCCATTACTGACAATCTGGCCCGTTTCCAGAGCCTGCAGCCTCTGGATTAAACGGTTTAATTCCGACAGGTCCAAATGACACCGGTTCAACTCTGGACAAAAATAGCGCGTGCGTAAAATAAGATAATTTACTTTTAAATAACTTGACTCAAAAATGATCTGTACCTTGTGCACAAGTCTCTGGGGCGTGTGTCTGCTGGAGCCAGGCTGACACTTTGCTGTTCACTGCTGCGAATGGCGACGGGGACTTTGAAGCATTAGGGACAGTCAGGTTTACAGAGCTCTGCGATACAAAGCAAGAACACTCGGAATCAAAGTGGAAAAAAATGAGTATGTTTAGATCATTATTCTCACAGTAATTCCATTGGTGCTGTTGTTTGTCAGAGGCTGGAGAAACCCACTGTGAACTTGCGAATAAGCCGTCTCATTTTTCTTGAACGTACGATGGGCTTGGAGCTTTGTCACCCAAATGTAAAAGAGTTCATTGTTTCTGGCCTTGGGGGAAAAAAAACAACAAAAAAACATTAGAAATTACAAATGAAAAGCAAATTCATTCCACTATTGCGAGTTACCTTAACATGATAAAGAATGTCCCCTGCATCTAAATCAATACGATTGGATTTTTTATTTATTGACATGGCAGCATGGCTAACATCTAGCGACCCCTGGACTCGTCCTCTTGACACCTGAAGTCAAAGTATACTTTTTAAATAAATGAACCGCCAAGTTACAACATTTGATGCATGATTCGATATGCTTACATCCTGTTGACTTTTGGAGTATCTCAGAATCCCAGCTTCTAAGATAAAATACCTCTGAAAAAGAAAAATGAAATGCGTCTTGTACATTTCATTGTTCAAAGATGGAGTCTATGAAGAGGTGGGTTTCTGACCTTGTGCCAGCCTTTGAGGGGCCACTTCCTCCTCTTGAGCAGGTATCCCTCACAGATGCCTGGCATGGTCCTGTCCAGAGGATTGTCACCCGCCGTTTGTGTTTCAACAGGGAAGTCGTCAATTATCTCCCAGTCTTTGATGTTCTGTGCAGAATATGGGTAAAAAGAGCATATTGAGAATTTACAATGATGTGGGACACTTTCATTTCACTTGTGGACATTATTTCACTACAATTAAAAAATGTATATAGAAGCCAGGCCAGTAAATTAGACGGTACTTCCTATTTACATCACAAACTTGATGGTTTCTGCAGCTCATGAATGTAACCTGGTTATAATTTACATCCACTGTCTTACATTAGCACCATCAAACATATGTTGTTTCCTTCTTAATGTACATAAACTGGAGGCGATGTAAAGCTCAAGAATGAAAGTAAATACTGAACAGACAATCTTCTGCCATTGAGCCATGGCAGCTTTTCTATTTCTGTGGAACAATACATCAACTCTGACATATACAGGACTGACACTTGAGGTGGAACGGGTGAAGTGGCTTGCTCAAGGGCACAACGACTGCATAAACCTTCACACTCGTGGAGGAATGTCTCCGTTAGCCTACTGCCACCTCAGAATAAAGCAGTACGAATGTGTGTAGTCTTAACACCACTGACCAGTCTGGAGTGAGGGGAGGACACCGTGCTGCTGCTGCGAGAGTGCGGGGGCTTGTTCCATGTGGGGGACGTTTTCTCCAAACCGCTGGCCAAAGAGTGGCTCCGGTTCAGTGCGGAGCCGTACGGGTCCATCTTAAAACACTTTGGATTTGTTGTTTATTTGGATAAACAACGGAGTTTACTGCATTGACTGCCACAAGCGATCTGTAATCAACATCAATGTATTAATATATCAACAAAACACTGCATGGACTGATATGTTTATAGTGATGAGAGAACCATTATTTGACTTAAACCGTATGTGTGCTGTAAAGTGCAAATGTTTAAGCAGCTTAAATTTGTATGATCTGCCATGAGAGACTATTATAGGACAGAGTGTTTGATGGGACACAGATTGTAACAACTACGTTTAATGCAATAGAGCAGAGAGAAAGGATGAAAGCACTGAAGACAGGGTAATCCATTTACTGAGCACAGGTGAGACCTGGAGGCAATGTTCAAGGCCCTGAATAGATGAGCTCTGATACTTAAACTCACAAGTGTTAAAACAGCATATCATTTCAAAAATTCTAAATAACACTTTTGATTACATGATGCCAATATGAGTGCAGTGCATTGTAATGCCAATGCACATGTTGGTATGTGAGGTATTTGTGTTTGTTATAAAAATTAGAAGATAGAATAGGAAATTTGCACAGACTAAAACATGTGCATTTATTGAGTTTTATATGATTTATGTTTGGTTCATTTCATAGCTATAGTGGCCATGCAACCCGTGAAAGGAGGATTACTTACCACTCCTTAATTGGTTTTCAGATGGGAGCTTTTTAGCACAGCCTATCACCTCTTGAACAGCGGTACAAGCCACATTTATCCTCAGTCACACTTAATTCGATATAGTAAAAACAAAAACAAAAAGCAAAATGACACCTACAGTGATGGGTAGAGCCATTGTGATTGCGTTGAAGAATTGTCTGGACAACGTCAAAAGAAAACACTTCACGAGAGTCGATTTTGTCTCTTATAAATTAAAAGGTGTCTGTACTAAGAAGAGCCACGTGCATTAGTTCTCACGTCGAGCAGCGTCATTACGTAAGGATCGGGGATGACCTCAGCTCATCAAAGCGCACGGTGGAAACAGGATGAAAGGATTTGTGCGTTTCCGAGCTTGCTTCACACAAACACGAGCATAAAAGATATTACTTTTTTTTTTTAAAGAAAGAATATTTGACTTATTTTCTGTGCATGAAATTTTAAATGTTTTCGTTTTCAAGGGAGTGTTGGAAAGAAATGTGCATTGCCTGTCAGTTAAAATATCGACTTAAATATGCATTACGTTTAGTTCATTTATATTTCAGTGGAATATGTGTACACTTAAAACAGTCTACATGAACTTCAAAATAAAACATACCTCAAAATCTCCCATCGTCCGGCGAACTTCTCACTAACTCGTGATTCCTGTGATCGTACATAACGCAAAAAATGGCTCAAAAAAAAAAAAAGTCAGGGTGCAGTCGAAATTCTTAAAATATTACAAGCTACATGTTGGATCCATAAATGGTTTGCTGTGGCAGAGCAGTGTATGTGTCCTTCTTTTGGTGGGCGACACGAGCACCCTCCAAATCCTCCAAGGAGAGCTGTGCGTCCCGAGGCAGCGCGCAATGTGTCCTGGGCATTATCCGCATTAACGGGAATTACTTGCGTGTCTAGCTGCAGCAGGGATATAGAGCAGGGTAAATCCAACCACTGACTCTCCATACGTTGTCTACAGACGGTATGGGCTGTGTCGTACCTGTACTTGTACTTGTATGAAGGTTTCCATGCCTTATTTGCAAAGTATTCATTCTCCTCTTTAAAATCACATGCCCAATGACAATAAGCTTACAGAAAGAAATATATATGGAGATAATAGACGTTTTTGAACTAGTAAACTACAATGCAACAGCACATCATCTCACAAAGTAGAAATGGTCTCAAATAATGCAGATTCTTTATGAATTTGTTCAAAGTTCCACACGATATACTTTGAGAAGACTGTTAAATTAATACACACTGTCTTAGTTTGAAATAGTATTGAAAAATTGATGACATGTGAGTGCAGCAGCATCTAGTGGTTGAATAAAGTCATTGTATTGAGAGCCAAAGTAATGAAGCAGGCTGTGATATACAGACAGATTAGCATGCTGTAATCTGGAGATTAAAGTGTCAGGATCTGTGACCGCTTGGGTTTATTTTGATTGGCACGGTTCTTCTGCATGATGCCACTTAATTATGTCTTTATAAAGATCACTGTCCAACTGGCACCGTGGAGATGGCAACAGTAACTAGATAATATTGTGAAATGCTCATAATCATTTTATGCTTTCCAATAAGGCTGCCCTGCTAATCACGAGAGAATTATGAGTTTAATGGGCATAAATACCTATAATCTATGCAATCTATCATTTGCATTCTCCGCTAAAATGCACTTATTCTGCCCCAAAAACCAACCAATGTGTTACAGGTTTCTTAAGTCTGAAACAGACTAATTCATCTAAAACATCCCAAACAGGTTATATGACAATAGTTGTTTCAAATACTAGTGAATCAATTATGACCCAAATATATATTTTCTTCTTTAACTGAGCAGCCCCATGAGTGAGATAAGCAAAAAGAGTGTCATATGTTTTAATTGTAACTTGCAAATTAATTTAAATAACACGGTTTTGTAAATCTGCAGCTGAAATGTCCACAATCAAGTCCAAGGGATTGCAATCGGTCCAGTGATTCCAAAAGGACACACCCTTACTGACCACGCAGCTAAAACTGTTCTTGTTTTCTTCAGTTCATAGATTATTCATTAAACAGTCTTCACTACGATTGTCCAGATGAAGTAGCTGCCTCTGGGTCTCCACTCTGCTGTTTGACGTACTGTGTGAGGAGCGCAGACAGGTGGGAGGGGTGTCGCTGGAGCAGGGCGGCGGTCTGGGACGTCAACATGGTCAAACCGCTCACCAGCTCCCCCTGAACCACAGTCAGTGACGGGAGCTTGGAGTAGCTCAAGAGACCCTGTGTGCTCAGTATGGAGTTCTCCACACAGCCTCCTGTAAAGAACACACATGACAGAAGAATGAGATTTTAAATTGTATATATATAAAATTGTCTAATAAGCAGGACATGAAGCATTCCTCAAAGTAACTTCAAGCATTATTCAGCTTCTTATGCCCTGGAGAGTAGGGGAAGGGGAGTCCAACCACCGCCAATCATACACTCTCACATAACAACATGCACTGGTCAAAATTGAGATTGAACAGCCAACAGCCTAATAAAATAGTAGGCCTCGAATTTCCCTTTTTATTCCATTTCATACACAATACATTAAGCAAAGAGGAATGATTGCATACTTCCCAAACCAACTAACCATCATGTGTTTCTCCGTTTCATGGGAGGATATGGTGTTTAATCATATACTAATACGAGTTAAACCCTCATTTTCTTTATACTACAGAACAAAATATATATAATACATAAAATGTTTCTTACCTAATAGTGTGATTTGTGGACTGCCCCTAACTGTCTTTAAAAGTTCCTTCACTTTAGGCTCGTTACTCACAAGCAGCACAGTTTGACCAATGAACAATGGAGCCAAGTTACAATAAGCACTGTCACTTAGAAATGATTGCAAAATCTGAAAGAAAAGAACAGAAATTAAGATACGTTTAGTTTACAGTAAAAGTAAAAAGCGCTCAGTTTCTTTCAGATTTCAGTGCATGACATAAACAATGATTTACCTCGTTGGGGAAGAATTTAACGCTGATGTTGTGTTTATGAAGCTTGTATTTGAGAATCATCATGTCCTCAACACTGCTGGCACTGTTCTGAGCCACCACAATCATCTTATTGGCCCCGAATACCTCTTTCAACTGTTTCTTCTTCAGCAATGTTAAACCACTTTCCTGCAAAATAAAGGAAAGAAAAAAAACACAGATTTTGATAAATGTTTCCTAACTTATTCATGCATAATCGTAAATCAATTGTTTATTTTTAATAGCTGCTTGATACCCATTTAGTTACAGAGCTTGAAAATTTCTTTTTGTTATATATTCAACTTTTCCTTGTTAGGCCATGCATTATTCACTCTAAATAGAACATGCTTTCTTAAAAGAGCTTTCATTAGCAAAAGGTGCAAAAGAAAAACACTTTAGTCCATGCATGTGAATGCTTTAATTTATTCCCATTGTAAACTCATTGTCAATCTTTTCTTCACGCACAACTCAGTTTTTCATTCCTCCTAAATATCAGAATGATGCACAAGAGGTTTTCCGGCGTGTGCACTGACAGACACAGACTGATCAAAGCGGCGTCTTCCTCCATGCTTGTTGTTCTAACTAAACAGTGCTGTTTATTCCCAGCTTCTGGAAAGATTCACATAATCTGTGTGCGCTCCGGTCCCTGGTTCACTACACCTGCAGACACTCTCGGAGTGTGGCCTGTCAGTGACCACGGGTTCATGCTCAACGAAAATTGACAAAATCAGTGGTGTGGTGAAAGCTGCAGGAGCAATATTTTCATACTGGCCATGGGTGGGGCATGATGTGCTGCTACATTACTGGAATCAAAATATACCCTACATATCTGATCTTTTGATGTAGACATTAATTTTGGTTTGGAAAAACTTTTCTAGGGCCTGGATATTGTTTTTTCATTTTCCATTACTTTTCCAGATTTTCCATATATGAAACCTTTCAAAGGGTACATTAGTATGCAGTTGAACTCCATTATTTATATATGAAAGCCCAGGGGCCAGGCCGTCTCACCTCTTTCACTACTATGGTCTCGGGTGGATAAGCGCCTCGGGCTGCAGCAGGTTTGGGAGGAATGTATTCTGTCACAGCCATCAGTTTCTTTTTGAGAAAGTGCATGGGTCTTCTGTGGCGAGTCACAGCTTTGGAGCCGTGTCGGACACTTTGCATCAAGGGAAGCCATCCTGAAAAATTACACACACAAAAAATATTAGGAAACCCTCCAAAAAAAGTATATTTTGGTAAACCGTTTGCTTCTAGAAGCAAAAAATATTTTAATTCCAAATTTCATTCACAAACAGCTCCTGAAATCTCAGTGCCTCTTCTATCCCTTCAAAGCAGAGGTCTCCTCTATAAATTGAAATGTATCCCAACAATAAGAAAAATGTATTATATTGTATGAGCATGTATTTGATTAATTATGACTGTAGGCGTGTTAATTATTTAAAGCAAAATAGTGATTTACAGTGTTAAACGTCAACAGCGCTCATTGAACAATTTCTTCGCATTATGTTTTTGTAACACGTGCAACTTTCAACATAATTCTAGTTACACCAAGTGTCTTAAACTCCCTTTACTTTCATTTAGCATAGACACCCACTCAAATAGCTGCAGGACAGCCGTATTAAATCCCATATTTAAGCAGAAATCAGATATTATCTTTATAAACAAGGCAAAAGTAAATAGCGGAAAGATGTATGTGTAATACAGTCACCATATAAAAATAACATATAAAGAGATAGGACTGTGTTTTAAGGTAAATTACCTTGTTTCGGTATTATTTTTGAACACAAGGTCGCCGCCATCTTTGAAAGAAAAAAACAAACCAGGAAGTTGTTGTCACGTGCTTCCTCTTTCAAACATAGATCGTATTTTTGTTTTATATTTGCTGCCCACACACATACTTTACATGATTAAAACATGCAAATATGTACATAGAATTGCCAAATGAAAAATAATCAATTCATAATCATTGCAAAACTTTCTTTGCATAATATATTTTACGTAAGGCATGCGCCTTACGTAAGTTTTTATATTTTTACAGACATGAAACGCACGCTCAGTAGATATTCCTTGAGAACGCTCAGCTTTTTCGCTAAAAATCCGTGTCTTTATAACTCGGTTACTTTGCCTAATCCTCGCGTTTATTTACAGACTTTTTGCACGAAATCCACGCTTCACTCTGCCGACATGGACCTGAGTAACATGAGGAAAAAATACAAAGGAGATGAAGAAGTGAGTCTCATTTATAACACGACCTTCTAACCTTGCTCTCTGTGTTCACCTCCTTGATAGTGTTTGTAAATGCTGAAAAGGGCTCCGTTATAGCCTATCCCCAACTGACAACACATCATTCATGAGAATTTAAATCAATTTAATAACACAATTTATTGTTTATGCATCGGTACTGTTTATACAAAATATGCAAACAAACCACTTCGTCACAAATTTTGGCATGATCTGCAATAAGGTTTTTGTTGTTGTGGCTGAATTGTTCCTCAACAGGGATCTAAATGTTTACATCTCTGTTAATAATGTCTGTTTTTTGTTTTTTCTATAGTGTTTTGAGGAGAGTCAGCTTGCATCCCTGGATCCTATCAAACAATTTGGAAACTGGTTTGATGAAGCCACAAAGTGCCCTGAAATTGGAGAAGCTAATGCTATGTGTATAGCCACTGCCTCTAAGTAAGAAGAATAAGGGGCAAGTGCTGAACAAATATTGACTCAACCCATTGTTAAATACTACTTTTGTCTACTGTCTCTACAGTGATGGCCGTCCATCTGCTCGAATGGTACTTCTAAAAGGTTACAACAATGAAGGCTTCCGCTTCTTTTCAAACTATGAGAGCAGAAAGGGTATTGAATTGGTGAGCATACGGTCTCTAGCATAAGCACACATCATTGTATTGTCATTCTTATTGTTTGGTTTCTTGCAGGAGAGCAATCCATATGCATGCCTGGTGTTTTACTGGGAACCTCTAAACAGACAGGTAACGGCAGCGTTCCTAATCTAGACTTATTTAAATTTTCAAACTGTATTGCATATTACACTGCGTCACAATGACAATAGAGATTTCTGAGTCTGCTCTGAAAATTTATTTTAGAATCCAATTGAACTAACCCGAAATGGTTACATGTACATTGCCAGAAAATTAGCAAATTAGAATAATCAGATAAGTCAATAATAAGAACTGATTTTGGTGTGTGCTAACATGCACAAGAGAAATCTGCCAATCAAATAAACCTGGTGACATGTGTCAGTTTATTCTAACTGTTGATACAATAAATTAGATCACAAAAATCTAAAAAATGAATGAATAAAAAAATATTTCCATCGTTGACATTTTCCGTCAAAACCTGCAATCTGCAAAGGTCTAGTCCCATCAACCATAACTGTTTATATGATATTTCAATCATCTGGTAACTCCAGAAATGATCAGATTGTTGGTGTGAATATAAATATAGGCATTGTCTTTAGGCCAACAAGACGATACAGTTTTTTAAATTTTAAATTTTGTTCTCAAATTTACCTTTTACAAAAATATATGCACATGCATCTAAATCCTGCAAAGGGTGATGGCGCAATATTATTCTTGTCACTTCAGCCACCTCTAAATGAAGTTATGGAATTATTTTTTCTTGTTTTTTGTCATGAACATTACAGATGTGTTGCGAAACTATTTAAATACTATTCAAACCCCAAATAATACCCTTTGCAGATTCGTATTGAGGGAAACGTGGAGAAGATCCCATACCAGGCCTCTTGTGACTACTTCCATTCTCGACCAAAAAGCAGTCAGATCGGAGCCGTGGTGAGCCGCCAGAGCACGCCAGTCCCAAATAGAGATGTAAGTGACAATAGTTCAACAAAATATCTCTCCAAAGGATCTATGCCAAACGGTCTTATTCAATGTGGTCTTCCAGTATCTGAGGCAGAAAAATGCTGAATTATTGGAGAAATACAAGGACTGTGAAGTTCCGATGCCTGACTATTGGTAAGCATCAGTGTTTATGGTTTCATTTCTAGCCTGGGAATTTCTGTATCCATGCTCATGCACTTTGCTTTTTACGTTAAGTACGATACAATCACGATGATAGTAATTGAACGAAGATAAACAAAAAATATACAAATCTCTTCTTTCCTGTAATTTCAGAGGGACGATTAATTTCAATTATTAAATCTTATACAATTTGTGGAGTATCAATGTAGTATATTGCCTTTATTTAATTTTTAAGTAGTCCCTTTGACCAGTATAGTTACTTTTAAAAGTTAATTATAATACAATGTGTATTGGGGAGAATTTTTGACCACATAATCTCTTTATTAATGAGAAACTCTGGTATTATTTGAACCACGTAGTTTTTGTTTTGATATTCCCTGTTTGTTTCTCTGAGTAAGCAGAGAGGGAGAAAGTTGTTTGAAGTATGATATCAGTTTCATGTTTTTATATCGTTGCAGGCGTGTCACAAAAATATATTAAAATATTAGCACACTTATTATCCCATAAATGTTTGTGGGGATCCGTGTGGCAGGCGGATACTGTATTTACTCTTCACCTGGGTTTGGACCTTGGACTAACATATTGTTGACATCTTCTGCCAACAGGGGGGGCTATATTGTCAAGCCTTACCTGATCGAGTTTTGGCAGGGTCAGACCAACAGACTTCATGACCGGATTGTGTTTACCAAACTGGAGCCTGGAGAGGAGCAGGAGCAGGAGGAGTTTCAACACATGGCCGAGGGAGGGTGGGTTTATCAAAGACAGTCTCCTTAAAATATAGTATAATTTTTTCTTGGAATGAGAAAAATTGCAAGCTATAAAAAATGAATATTAACAACGACTATGGGAAATACTGGATGTTAATCGAAGCTGCTATGAGTGCAATTTTACGTTGTTAATGTCTCGTAGATATCATCTTTCTGTTTAATGAATATAGTGGGGAAATGTCCAAGGCTAGATCAAACTCCATTTGATGTTAAATAATCATCAACAATTAGTTACACAATGACAAGGAGGAGCAGTTTAAAAGCACACAAAATGTCAAATGAAACTAATATAAAAATAGTGTAATTGTTGTAGTTGCGTTTTAACATTGATTAAAAGCGCTGGGTGTACACATCATCACCTTAAATGTAAATAATTTCTTGTGTAAGTTGTGTACAGTAAGACATAATAAATTAAGTTTAATTTTTACATGGCGGGTGTTTTATGACTCAAAGATGGCAATAAAATTGTCTTGGATCTCAAGTGAGATTTGTAAATGGTTCATTAGTAGAGGAAATAGATTTGCTTTTAACTTGAAAATAAAATCAAGTTTTGTATTAATAAGAAGTGACACACCCTTTCCTTTAGAGGTGAGAGCTGAGAGCACTTTAATTTAGTGGTGCAATATCCCTACAAATGTTATCTTATCTTAGCTTCATTGTCTTTTTATGTAACTCATAACAGTTTTGTATCCAGGAAATAATATATTAGATTACTTGACCAGTGGACCTTATTTGAATCATATACTTGAACATAAACTGGCCAATATAAAAAACGAATTATTATACCATGTTATCTAACTGAAAATATGTTAAAAATGCCAGTGAATGTGACAAGTAACTTTTGAATTGCACTTAAGCCAATATAGTTTCAGTCCAGCCTGTGGTTTATGAAGCGTGGAGGGAGATAGAATCCAGTTTCAGTGTCGACTTACTGTAGCTATGACGACCAGAGGAGGTAATAAAATAAACGTGACTGGGTTAGCTCGGGCATAATGTCACTCAGGTAACAAGATGCAATTAAGTCGATAATAAACCTAACACTTGGCATATTCAAACAGTAAATCAAACTTTTACATATAACAATTGAAAGATAGATCATGAAGAAAAATAGAAATCCCCATGGAATAAAAATGTATATAGGAAGTAAGTTTAAGTGTCCATTGTTAGGGCAAAGAGAGAAAAAAATTGCTTTACAGTAAATAGAATTGCATAATTGTTATCAGAGTTGATATTCAAACATTTTGGTATTGCTCCATAACAAAATAACAATACAATCTACTATAATCAATAATCTTTTATTACAATAAATGTCCATAATTTCCATTTTATACTGTATATCATTTACAAAATCTTAATATCTACAGTCTTTTTTTAATAAAGTAATTTATGTAAATTCTTAATTTTTCTTTTCCTGTAATAAAAACATTGCATAAGCTGATTGTAAAATGCATACAAAAAGCTATTTTAAAAGATTGTCTGCATTCTGCATACAAAAAACTCTAATTGCTAAATTTAGGCATTTACCTTCATTTCACCAAAATAATTCAAGTTACAGAACAGACAGCACAAAAAGGTTTTAAAAATAAAACCTATACAAACTTGATAAGACACAGTGATTGCTGGCTTAGGACTTTCCTGAATGCTGTGAGCTCGTGTCAGTTGCAGGTGAGTCTGTTAGAGTCGGGGCGTGGCGCATAGAAATAAGCAGGCTATTTACCCACTGTGCACCTTGCAGCCACTTCGGATGTGCTTGTACCTTCTCCGTCAGACATTTTCATTGTTATTTATCGGCATGTTTGTTGTTTTTATGGTTTTCGTCTTTTGTGTTGTGCTCGGCGAAAAGCGTCGGGTTTTCGGCCAGAGTGGCGCGCACCCTCTTCTTCTCCTTAAACCGGCCGGAGTGGGACACCTTGACATGGCGCCCCTTTGTGGCAGATTTGTCTACAATCTTCTCCAGTCTGGCATTTAACTGGCTGTCCATATGTTCTTGAGGGGGACTAACGCTCGAATGCTCTTTGTTCCCATTGTTGCTGCCATGCTCTGCCGGGATCTCATATAAGACTTTGGGTTCAGATTTCTTTTTGCGAGAGAAGGTCAGTTTCCACCAGCTTGGGTCAGCCATGGCACCAACACAGACCGATAAAGCTGAGGGACAAAGATCATAGTTGTTATGGTTAAGTTATGGCATGGGAGAGGCTGTTCTGTGCAAATAAATGTCACTTTTATAACTTGATATCAACCCATAAAAACTGGGCCCACAAAAATTACACGGATCAAGATTAGATATTAAATAAGGCTGTAAGGAACTTGCTATACGCTCGGAAATTCCAAAACTGAGGCCTGAGGGGGAAAATGCAGGTCATCTTTATTAGCCCTTTGACTCCCTGCTTTAAAATGGCTCAAATTTCCACATTGCTTACGACATAAAGCTACAGACGATCGGTGTTTGTAGAATAGAGTAAAATCTATTTCCAGGTAAAGTACACATGACTACGGTGTTGGACTTTATTGTTACTGATGGGAAAGCTGCTGTCTATTGTATGTTTCCCTTATATACACATTTAGGTTTTAATATTGACTATAAGTATTAATTTATCATGGATTCCCTGCTAAATAATGGTGAGTTATTCTAAAGATATGTTACATTTTGTATCTGGCTCTATTTTGTGCACTATTCTTCCACTATCTACAATCCACTATCCACTATCCACTATCCACTATCCTTAGAAAGCAACAGTAACAGTGAGCGACTCTGTTGTGGCTTTAGTGCACTTGTCCATAATTACCAGGTGAATCCTTACGGGCAGTGACACCTGACACTGCGGTGTTCAGCTGATAAATTAATAAGGGCCCTATCCGCTGTCCCTCACATGAGATCTGATATTTGAACTCACATCTTACACTGATGAGCAATCTACCCGCAGTTCGTCAGGACCCAGACAATGTTATAGTTGTTTTTTTAACATACAAAGTATCAACTTAAGTGAGTGTTTGGTCAATAAAATCAAATAACGAATGAACAAAATGATAATGTACCAATTAAATGATAAAATGAATGGTCGGTGGGTGGCTTCATGCGCCCCCTAGTGTTGATGTGACTTTGGGCAAGACAATTCACTCAGCTGACTCAATAAATGTGTGTTTAGAGCTATAATTGTGACACATGTAGCTGATTGTGAAGGGCATCAGATGTAAATAACTTAATCACCCTTTTTCTTAATACTTTTATGTAACCAGAAGGTTATTGAGATTCAGAATCGGCCACACAATCATCACAAAATATTACGTAATAAAAACATCTCTACAGTTTTCTTGAACTTTTCACGTGACACTACAGCTTCCAATTTGAGGTCTTTTGTAAATGATTCCAAGACAAAGGTGTAAATTGAAATCCATCGGCTCAATTGAAAGTTTGTCACGAGTTACTAACATGTAAAACAACTTCCTTATGACTCATATTAAATCTAGTTTGAAAACACTTGCCTAAGCTCAATACAGCAGGATATGAAAGGCAGACAGACATCAAACATTGATTTGAAGCTGACAAGCAAGAATCAACATGGCTCCTTTTGTGTGGTCATTTTATCATGTAGCACCTATGCAAATACACATGCCCTTTGCAAGGAACACGCTTATCTGCTCTACCCGATGTTGACGGCCTCTGAGGCACACAAGTCACGCAAGATTTAAATTGTGTGTAAATCCTTCGAACAAAAGCGCCTGAGCTTTACAGTACAATACAGTGAAAACCACAGTCCAAATACTAGGAGGTAAAGGAGAAATATCACTTGATTGTGCTGCACATGAAGATTAATTATTGTTCATTTTATGGAGTGCCAGAAACATCCCCAACATTACTTCCTGGTCTAAATTGCCACGTTGTATAGTTTTAAGACCTTGATATGAAATGGTTTACTGTTTTATTTTGGGGCCGAGCCTTTTCTTTTTGTCCTCCAGAAATCTCTGCTGCTCAACAAACATTTACAAATCATTTGCATAGTATTCTTGCCCTGTCGCCATTAAGCAGTTTCTACAAGCCACAACTAAGGATGATTATGGCACTTTCACAGCCTGAAGCTAAGAAGATAAAAAATGAAACAATACAACTCCATTTTTCCTTTGGTGAGCCATGTTTGACTTAGATGTGACCTTTGAAACAAAAAGTGGTGTTGACTTAAAGGAGGCCCTCCATAGTTCTCTTTAATAAGTTACTATGTATTTTGTTATGAGAGGGTGAGTCTGCTAAGCTTCACAGATCATGAGGGACAGAATAACACTTTGGGCACATTTGAAAATCACTAACTAGATTTGAGGACATGTATGGGCACACTATGTTGTGGAGGAGAACACAAGGACATCAAAGCCACTGATAAAAAACACCGTCAGATTCTCAGGTTTCAAAGGGTTTCCCAATAGTTCTTCATGGCTCATAAATTTGTTTTGTTTTTTAGAGTAACGTTAGGAGTAGTTTATTGTCCAAAGCTAAAACACAGGCTGTTTATTATAATATGTAAATCTAAAGTTTAGTTTTATTTTCAGTTAATTATCAAGGCTCTGCAATTTAATGCTATGTATATATATTTATTTATTTATTTTTCAATAACAATAAGGCCGTGATGGGGTGCATGGTGGCAGACCTACATCACATGATCTCTCTGGGTGGAGTCTGCATGTCCCCCCCATGTTACCGTGGGTTCTCTCTGGGTTCTCCGGCTTCCTCCCACCGTCCCAAAGACATGCATGTGTTAGGCTAAATTGGCAACTCTAAATTGGCCCTTGTGAATGAATGTGAGAGTGAATGTTCCTGTCTATCTCTGCGTTAACCCTGGGACGAGCTGGCCCCTGTCCAGCGTGTACCCCGCCTAAGGCCCAAAGTCAGGTCAAGACCCATGACCACTAACGGAAACAAGCAGTAGAAAATGAATGAATGAAAAAGGCCGTGCTTTTCTACATTTATGTTAAAAGAGTAGCATGAGAAATGTACTGAGTGGAAGCGTGTTTTGGAAAATGTGTCGTAGCTACTTACAAATGTCTAAGCTTAGGCTGACAAGTGCTACTGTTTAAATTACTTTTCATATTTTTGTAAACAAATGTTAAGAAGTCAAATCAAGACAGTTACGTTTTTGAGTTTTTGCAGCACAAAGCTCAAAGTAACACAGGTTTTTAATGGCAAAAATGTGTCTTACCTTGACAAAAAAGAGCTGATTTCAGTGGACTCAAACACCAAACAGGGCAGGCATGTTCCCTGGTCCTTCACTTTTCCCCTCACTGAAGTTGTTTTATCGTCTCAAGTGAAAGAGCAGCAGCAGCATCCCTTCCCCTGGCGCCTCTGTCTCACCTTGTCCCGGTCTGTCCTCCACTAGAACAGCCCACACCCTCCTCAAACACACACACACACCTCAAAGCCCGCCCATATGTGCCTGGGACTAAATGTTGCAACCACCATGTGATTTACTGAGACATTTCTTTGGTCCTGCCCAGTCCCCTCCAAGATTACTCTACTCCAGACAATACAGTTCAAAAATGACAAATTCCTTTTATCAGTTTCACTCTAAAACCAGTCACGTGTGAACAGGGAATTTGGCCAAAGAAGAAAAGCATATGCAGTATTTCAGTTTGAGTCTTATTACATAACCCTCCCAGCTTTCACATCCAAGCTACAAGTACAAAGACCAGACACAGACAAAAGGGAGTTTGAACAAGGAAAAGTGCCTGTGATGTTTTGCATGGGTTCCGTGAATCACACACAGTAAATGGACACTTAGTTTGCAAGTTTGGTTGTCATTCAAATTTCTACAAAATAGGTCAGACACTAAAGATTTAATGCCACACCAAAAAAGCTGGTCTTAGCTGAACAAAGCAGCTAGCCAACCTGAAAGGACAAAACAGCTTGTGATACAATGGTTACTATATAATACAAAAAGTACATCGTAACCTCAGGTGGCAGATGTCCAAAATGTCTTTTTTTCTGATTACATTTGGTCCAGTGAATCTTATGTGCTATTCATTTACATCTAAACTATATTTCAACTTGACCTAAAGGCCCAATTTATAGATTTATTTCAGGAAAGGGAAAATTAAGGGATGTGTGAACCGTTGGAAGCACCAACTGGTCACCTAATCTGTACCTAATCTGTGTTGCAACACTGGAATTTCCCCATTGTGGGACAAATTTTTTTATCTAATCTTATCAGTGTTGTTTATTCTATGATTCAGACACTTTTAAATATATACTTTAATTTTTGGCAAAGCCGCAAATTAATATTGACACTGCCGTCCAAAAAATGAAAGAAAATATCTCACCAATACTATTTGCAGAAAACTAATCAGAGATAAAAATAACAAGATAGTTTTGGACATCTGCCACCTGTGGTTACTATAATATTAGTTTTAAATTTGGAAGTTGCAGTTCCTTGCATTTGCACTGTACAAGTATTAGTGTGTGTTTCTGTTTAATTTTTAGAAATGGTAAAAAGATAATCTTAATCTTTTAATCTTTTATTCTAATTCTGATTATTTGAGGGTGGCGCCGATATTTTAATAGATCCATGTGTAGCATGAGGGTTAAGTTTCTCTTGTTCCTAAAGTTATCCTGACAGCTTTGGTAAGGGCGACCTCTGGTGGCAAAATAAATGAACTTGCAATCACAAACAGGAAAGGCTATGAGCCACTCACCAAACGTTACAGCCTCCAGTAAAAACACGCGCCATTGGTCCTTTTCCAACAACACCCTCTCTGAATGACTCTCAGTCCCGTAACGTGTCTTAAACATCGGGAAACAGATGGTGTGAATGATCCTGCAAAGAAAACAGTCATACAGAGATATAATGTATCTACGGAGACTTTGAACGCAGTCGATTTTATAGTTATAAAGAAATAATGGAGGTAGGTCATTAACTTTTATTTATTCCTCACAATTTAACCATTGCTAACAAGTTAAGCTAGCGTTGACTGTCAAAGTCCAGTTGGCAGATTGTTTTTCTCTAACAGAATTACATTTGTGCTTAAGAATGTATAGTCTTTGTTTTTCAAGTTAAACCACCTGTTTTCTAATTTTAGCAGAATATACAAAACCTCCCCATTGATGTACAAACCAGTAAGCTTCTAGGTAAGACACAGGCATTGGGCACTTACTAATGTCTTTCTTGACAATTTAATTTAACCTATGTAGAGATTATATCCACTCTGTTTTGTTGTGTTGTCTACAGACTGGCTGGTGGACAGACGCCACTGCAATTTAAAATGGCAAAGTGCAGTAAAAGTAATAAGAGAGAAGATCAATGCTGCCATCCAGGACATGCCAGAGAATGAGGAGATCAAGGCTCTTCTCTCTGGGTCTTGTATGTGTTCTTTCATTTAACAATACACTTTTTAAAAATGTATTAACAATATTGTGTACTTTTAATAGAAATGTAATAAAACATGTCAACAAAGTTTTTCTTAATTTATTTTATTTTGGTAGACATTCACTATTTTCACTGCATACGAATTGTGGAAATTCTGAGAAAGACTGAAGCTTCATCTAAAAACATCTTTGGCAGGTATTCATCACAGCGAATGAAGGTAAATTATATTAACAGTATTATGGTGCTTATTGACAAACTTTCAAGTTAAAATAAAGCTGTAAAGGCCAGATTTACTAACTTTGTTTTCTTTCTGTTAGGATTGGCAAGAAATTGTGACTCTTTATGAAGTGGACAGTGTATATTTGGGTATGTCTTTATTAAAAAATAACATACATTTAAATTCAAAATCACATTATTTTTACCACAACCCAGCATATCTCCTATTTCAATGTTTAATACCATACATAATTAGTATATTATTATTAATATGCATACAATTATATTGCTATTACATGCTGTGTTTTACATTGTAGCTGAGCTGGCCAGTTTGCTTAGTCGTAATGTCAGTTATGAAGGTCCAGCCCTGAGAAAGCAGATCACCAAAGCTCAGCAGTTGCAGCAGGAGCTGAGCCGACGGGAAGTGGAGTGTCAGAGTTCCGCTGCAGACCTCAGGGAACGATATTACACTGCATGCAAGCAGTATGGCATCACGGTAAGGCCAAAAGCAGAGCCAAAAGCAGCAATGCATTACGGTTTACTTTTAGAATGAGCCTAACTTTTTTTTACTAGGGAGAATATGTGTCTCGGGAGTTACAAGCCCTTGTCAAAGATCTACCAGCAGTACTTGATGAAGTTGGACGAGATGCTGCAAAGTTAGAAGAACACATTCAACTGTACACTGCATTTACCACATTTGTGTGTGAGTGGTAAGTATAATGTAATTACACATCATTTTTGCATAAGGTCTTGACGTTTGTTTTCACAAAATACAAAGCATGTTTTGTTCTAAGGGGATCTTACATATATAATATTTTTTAATGTTTTAATTTATTTATTTTATCATTGCCGATGCCAATACGGATTGTTTAGAATCCAGAGAAACCGATAGCCAACCACTTTTATTTTACTACAAACACATCCACAACCCTGTTTTACTACAGCAGTGTAGTCACTTTGTTGCAGTGCCATGTTCAGATAAAGCTTAATGCATATTCTTTATTGGCCTCTGTTGGAGATTTAAGGACCGTGACCCGATACGCCAAAAAGTGCAAATATGCACTTAACTTAACTTAGACATTACCTGTAGTAATATTTTTTTATACCATATTTTTTTTTCTTTTTAATAGGTCTGAACAAGTATCCCCTATACTGACATTTGTCCTGAAGAGAGGAAATGCTACATTTTATGAATGGAGAACGGGTAAAGTTCCCACAGTCGTCGAAAGACAAGTTGTAGAAGAAGCCGCTCTTGAGACTGTAGCAGATGGAGTAGTTAGTGTCCTTTTATGTAACTTATATATTTACACATCGTATTTCCCATGTTGTGACAGATTTTCCTCTGTAGATTGACTGGGGAGACTTTGGTTCAAGCTCAGACATTCAAGGTCTAAATCATGGCATTCAACTTGAAGAGGGAGTTGACTGGGGCATTAGTCTTGAGTCTGGGGTAAGAAGCCATACTTGTATATTGCATTAAATACATTACCACATTGAACCTCATTGAGTAATGTAATTATTTCTAATCAGGATGCAGATGCTGGTGGCATTGACTGGGGCACCAGTGAACCAGCTCCCATTGAAATTGAAGTTATGGATGCCGGCACAGACTGTAAGAAGCTTTACTACCTTGGCCTACTATTCATTTAATAACATTTGTAGTTGCTATTTACCTTCTATGTCATGTTGCAGGCCCAGATGGTGTGGCAAGGGGTGAGGATGCCTTGTCAATTCTGGAAACCCCACTGTCACGCAACCAGTTTATTGATGAATTAATGGAGGTAAAGATCTTTCCCATTTTCACGATGACTAAACTATTTAGAATTTGATTCATTAAACTTCACACACAAAATATATAGATGCAAGTTATGTTTTGTTTTTGTTTTTCTTGTGTAGCTTGAGGTATTCCTTATGCAGCGCCTTACTGAGATGAATGAAGAGGGGGACGTTGTGGCCATGAGTCAGTTTCAGATGGCACCTTCTGTGATCCAAAACCAAACCTCTGAACATGTCCAGGAAATGTTATCAGAGGTGCGCAGTATTCTTGGACGGCTCACCACTCTCCGAATGCAACATCTCTTCATGATTCTGGCCTCACCAAGGTATCACCTGTTTGGAGTAATGTATCTGTAGTTAATAACAAGTTTATAAGAAATGTATATTACCTTTTTAGATATGTGGAACGTGTAACGGAGATGCTTCGACAGAAGCTCAAACAGGCAGAAATTTTAGTGCTGAAAAGTGCTGCAATGGCTGAAAAGAGACAAGAAACACTAGATGAGCAGTCCAGGTTGGAGCCTCGTGTAGACATCTTGACTGGATGCACAAAGGAACTACAGAAACTAGTACGATTCATTTAATGTACCTGTTTCCCTTTTATCATTGCTGGAATTCATAAATTTCACGGCTAATTTTCTATTGCAGATTGAAGCAGATCTTTCAAAGCGGTACCACAACAGACCTGTCAACTTAATGGGTGTTAACATTTAGAATTGTATACGATTGTTTTACCTTCTGTTAACCACAGAAATAAAATAAATAATATAGGATAATCCATGCATGTTTTCATTTGTATTGAATCTAAATCCAAAGCTACATAAACTGCATAATTTTGGTATGCTCCCCAGGTTGTACAAGTAATGCATAATAGTTGTAAAGTCTAGTTGTTCAAATCTAGTTATACAAGCCCGCATGCATAAAGTCTATTATTATCATCGTGGGGATTTTCAGCGGCTGATGAAAGCTTGGCACTAGAATGTTCTGCGCATGCGCTTTGTGGAAGCGTGTTTTGGTGTTAAGCGTTGCTGCTATGCTAGCAGCCGGGCCAGCTAGCAATTCTGCAAGTCATGGTGGGCCATTGAATGAAGCTAGGATTAAAAGTGATTTTTCTATGGGAACCGTATGATGTTGATTGATGCGGGACTTTACAGTGGTTCTTGGGTGATGTCGAAGGCTGTCATGAAGACACTGCTGCAAATTCTTGATGCGTATGCGTAAGTAAAAAAAAATAAACTTATCAGTTATAGTTAGTGCGTGAGTTGTTAAACGCTTTCGATTTATAAGATTATGACTGCAGTCACAGACTCAAAGTCTACACTTTTTGCAGCCTTGACATATAATTATATTGTGATTTGTGTCATTTTAATAATCTGGGGCCGTGTCAGAGTTGCAATTAGCTGTGGGTAGCTTCCGTGGATGGTTTACGTTCTACCATGTTTAGCATGACGACCAGGCCCCGCCTATTTCGGGTTTTGATTGGCTGACAGACGCTGGGGTTATTTGTCGTCACGTTAAATGCAGCTTGTGACTGGATCACGTGCCTGCCACTCATTTTTGCTCCACTTGTTGCTAGGGAGATTGCTTTGATGTTAGCAACAACGGGAAGTAGAAACCCAAGAAGAAAATATAGTTTATTGTGGAAAAGCCATAATAAATAGCCATAGATGGATGTCCACAAGCTCTGACCACCACACTTAGTGCAGAGATGACATTAGTGTTATTGTAGTGGTGTTATAGCATAGCAATAGCGATAGCAGACACGGGCTAGGTCATCCGGGCGATGATAGGTGCAGCTTGGAAGAGGGAGGGACCGTGCTGTCACCAAACGCCGCTGTCAGTGAGATGCTAGGCTGCGAGCTTTCCAGTCTCCCTCTTTCACCTTCACCAGCTCCCATACGAGGTAGTTGTCCTGACAAGGGTGGGGTGATGCCTGTGCTTTGTGTTAATCTGTAGCCTGCTGAACTCCCAAGATTGTGCTGTGAGTAATGAACCATTATCACTTATTTCGAGGATGGACTGGTGGGAGGTCCAGCAAGTGTATCTTTAACATGGGCGTAATGTAGAGGCAAGTAGGTTTGTTCATCGAGGTTTCAAAGCTTTGTTATTCCTATGTCCAGTTTAGACTTGCAATATTAACCATAGAATGATGCTGTTTTGTTTTTTACTTTTGTCAGGTGTTGGACCAGGAACACTTTATGAAGAACAAAGTTTTCCCACAAAGAGGATATTTGAACTATTCATATGACATTTTAAAAATTGCCTTATTAATTCCCCGTTCCCTTGATATCTTTACGTTTTTCACATTCATGTGTCCACCTCATCCCTCTAATGGTATTGCAAAAGTAGTGATCCAGAGTAGCTGGCCCCATTTTTATTTTTGTTTTATACTTTCACTTTTTGTTCCGTTGTAAAGAAATGCTTTACCTGAAAAAGTACTTCACAGAGGGCCTGATTCAGTTCACCATCCTTCTGAGTCTTATTGGGGTGCGGGTGGACGTAGACAGCTATCTAAACAATCAGCTCCCTCCACTGAGAGAGATCATCCTAGGCCCTAGCTCAGCCTACACCCAAACCCAGTTCCATAACATTCGCAACACACTGGACGGCTATGGCATACATCCCAAAAGTGTGGACCTGGATCACTTCTTCACC
This sequence comes from Eucyclogobius newberryi, assembly GCF_026437365.1. Lineage (NCBI taxonomy): Eukaryota > Metazoa > Chordata > Actinopteri > Gobiiformes > Gobiidae > Eucyclogobius > Eucyclogobius newberryi. The sequence goes on from NW_027315882.1 coordinate 107,550, forward strand.
ACACGGCGACTTCTAAACCAGGTGCGGCAGCTGGATCGCCTCTCTGTGCCCACACCTGAGCTCAACACCTGGTTGGTGCACCGCGACTCTGAGACTGTGGTGTCCGCCGGCAGCCACTCGAGCCCCACGATCGCCCTGGACAATGGGGCCGGACTAGACAGCGCCAACAGCCCTGACGCGACCCCGGCCATGAGGGGAGGAAGTGGAGCAACTGAATCCACCTACAACCTGAATGCAGCGGAGAGCGCCCTGGGAGCTGTGGCCTCGGAGGAGAACCAGGAGCAGGGCAGGAATGGCGGCGATGATCTCACCAAAGAGGTAAAGTTAACATGCAGATTTTAACCAATAAAGGAGTACTGTTTTTTGATCATGGGATAATAAACACCCACAACGGTATTATTTAGTTAAATACAACTTACCGACACCTTTACTTTACCACTGTTTGAACATGCCGTTTCCATCATAAACACTTGAGGAAAATACAGCTATGTATATCTGGGATTTTAATTAAACCTTTAATTTAGGTCATAAGACTCTGGATAAGCCTAAAGTTTAGTTGTTGCATCAGAATAAGTTAAGTGATTAAAATTGTGCTTTTGTATTTTCTTTCGTAACATTAATTTTGTGTCAGGACTTGGGACTTCTGAAGTTTTTTTTTTTTTTTGCACAATGGATTTCGTTTTGTTTGATCACATGATGACCACCGTGTCTAAGTGTGTAGGTCCTGGTTTCATCATGTGGCCTCCTTTCATAAACTTCTATTTTATAGTTAAGTAACAAACAAATATGTATCATTTGGAATTTTGTAGAAATTACAACATGTACATTTACCAAACGCAATTAAATAGTGATTATAATGGAAAAACTATCACCATTGTTTATTGTTTTATTTTATCTAGGACATTGATTTGATAGACATCCTTTGGCGACAGGACATTGACCTTGGTGCCGGACGTGAAGTGTTCAACTACAGTAACCGTCAGAAGGAGACGGAGGAGGTGAAGCCTAGGCCACAGGAGACCAAGAATGGGACAGAGCAGGAGCACTGGAGGAATGGCGTGAAGTCACAGGGGGCTCAGCCTGTCGACGGCGAGACAGGAGAGAGCATCCCAGAGCAGGTTAGGGACCTTAGGGGCTTTCAACATTGTGCTATGGGCGGGTGGAGTTAAATACACAATACACATGGGAAGAGTGTGTATTATCAGATTATACCGGTACTCTCATTAGAGTTTGGCGTTTTTGAATTGTAAGATTTCTAATTACAGATCTACCCTCTACTTCAACTCTTTCACTGCACCCTCCAGAGTCTTTGCTTATTTTCAGCAACTTTGCAGTCCTTTCTGAAAAAGTGCTACATTAAAATGTACATTTGTAAGCCAAAATAAAGATCCTAGTCTCTACTCTCATTACAATTACGTAATTATTTGGTTCTACGTTTATCCTGTTCAACAGTAGTTTTCATCATAAATGGCAGTTTTGAGACAAAAAGCTGAGATAAATGCCATCCATGAAACGGTTTTAGTAAAAGTAATTTTGACCCAAAGCCATTTATTAGAAAGAGCAGCTGTTGCATGAAATGGGGAGAGAGTGGGTGGAGACATTTGGAAAATGTCGTGACCAGGAATCAAATCCATGAAATGTGCACATGTGCCATGCCTTAAACCACCGCAACACCAACAAGCACAGTAAAAGTGAAGTACTTCAGAACATTATGGCCAGATGTTCTGGTGAATACAATCTTATATTTTGTATTATGTATGTCAGCTAGGATGTTCAAGAAAATACATTTTGTATCCACAGGGAACATTTGTCTGACACAGATAACATTGAGTAAAGATGCTCTGCACCAGATTTAGCCACACGCAGGTTTAGATCATTTATCAAACATTTCTGCAATATACACAAGGTAAATAAAAAAAATCATCAACAGCAATTCTCCTTAAATACATTCAATTTATAGTTTATCATTGGCAATACCTTCTAAAATGTTTATTTATGTTATCAAATTCATAATTCGTAATTATTAAATGCAATATCCAATTAATCAATACATTACCACATAAAAAACTGAACATACAAAATACATATTTAACATGAAGTTCTAAAATGCACCAATTTAAATTCATATATTAATCTCTTAATATAAGATTAAGTTAATCACAATCCTCATGTCCTCCAAGTTAATTGTAAATCTTAACTCAAATACAAATTTCCTGGTGAAACCCCAGTTCATCCTCTAAACGCAGTCAGAATGCTTCCATGAGAGCTTAAGGTTGACACGCCTCAGCCCGTGGGAGGAAGGTTGGGAAGTTTTCAGCTCAACTGGAAGTGTGTTTGATGCTGTATGGGAGAAATCAGCTTGTCCTATCACAGTGCGTTTGAAGGGAATAATCAAATCGTACAGAACGTAATGTCCTGCTCTGGTTATCGCCGAAAAACAGCCTCTTAAGGGAGACGGAGCAGCATTGTTTAGAAATATAAAGGGCAAACGCATTTCAGAATGAAGAATCATATATTCAAAAAAGGTTGTGATTGTTCAATATATTGCAATGATAATTTAATGATTTTAAAAACGTTGAGGGCTCGTCTAAATGGTGTGCTCAGTGATTTCTTTAGTCATTTTCCTGCCTGTTATGTAATCGTGTTCAGGGGAAAACATCATGGCAGGAAGGAAGGCTTTAGAGAGTTCAACGAGTTCCAAATATGTCTAAAGTTTACAATACTAGATTTGGTAACATTCTTTCAATGTTTAATAATGTTTATCAAAGGTCAAATTTGTGTCCAAATACACACCTAAATATTTGAATTCTTGGACATTATTGATAACTTGCCCTTGAACACTAAGTTGCCACAGACTTTCTTCTTGTTAAAATATATTGTTGCAATTACAATAGTATGAAGACTGAACCTTGTACCCGTTTTTTTATTATCAAGTGCCAACGCAAGCAGATCATCCACCTCTGAACAATCAACTTCATATTTTTGCATTTGACCTCATCTCAGCTTATACACGCATTACACATTCATCAAATACAGTGTCAGATACGTATGTATTTTGTCGATAAAGAAATCCATGCAGTATTTTATTACTATAATTGGATTCATATTAAACACGTCATTTTTAATGGGTCGTTTTCAGCAATTGGCGCAGACGTGTCAAATCAAACTGACTTATGTATTACTGACCTGCTGTTTAATATCACTTCTGTTCAATGAGGTTTCCTGACAATAACGGCAAGATTCCTTACAATTTGCACGTTCTTTAAATGGATCGTTATTAATGATGGCAAAGTAGAAAGAATATGACCATATTACCATTCTCCACTTGAAAGCACATGTTTGTAAGTAAAGGGATTTATTTGCTGTGCCATTTAGAAGTAAATGGGCCTTTCCCAACATGACATGGCTTTCGCTTTTGCACGTTCAGTACAGTTATCTAACCAAACCAGAGGAAGTATTAGCAAAAACCTACAATAACAACATAAACAAATGATATCAATGACACGCTGTCTTGTTTTCTTAGCTCCCAGCTCTTGGTTCTCAGACTTCACTTTCTCTTCAGGAGTGTCTAAGGCTATTGGAGGCCACGTTTCCTTTTGGACAAGAATCAGAGGTAAACATAACCCAACGGTGTGTTAAACAGCATACAATGTTCACATTTTTTATTTTTAATATATGTTTTATGTCATTAGTTTCCAGCACCGGTCGTTGCAACAGAAACCGCTGTTTCCAGTGAAGATGTTCCCTCCACCTCTCAAGGGCTGCTCACACAACTGTCCCAGGCAGAGCCACAGTTGGACCTGGAGCAGCAGTGGCAGGACATTATGGCTATCATGGAGCTTCAGGTAGGAACATTCTGTATTTGATCAACCATTTTAGTAAATCATATGTGTTTAAGAGATTAACATCAAAAGTTCTTGTTCTCAGACAATGGAAGCTAACTCGACTTTGGCCCAGAACAACTCCTCTGGCGTTAGTGTGTCCAGTGGCTCACCTGAGTCAAATAACAGTGACTTTGTGCATGCCGTTCGCTCTACACCAATCAACCAAGATGTCAGCCTTCACCAGGCCACTCTCCCGAGCTGCAGCCAGGACTTTCCCCAAATGTTTACTCCACAGTTTGACTCTGACGGCATCACACCCCGTCCCACCATGCTCAGACTGGCCCCCGGCAACAACTCCAACATCAACTCCACATTTGGAGCTACTAACCTGACTGGTGTCTTTCTGCCACACGTGAACAGCTCCAGTAACATCACGACCACACCCATCCTCCCAGACCCCTTCAGCGCCTTGCTGGAGGAGTCCATGCTGGACGAGATCAGCCTTTTGGACCTGGCGATGGAAGAGGGCTTCAGCCAGGCTCAGGCCTCTCAGCTGGAGGATGAGCTGGACTCAGACTCTGGTCTTTCCCTTGACTCTGGTCACAGTCCGGCCTCTCCCAGCAGCTCGGAGACCTCATGTTCCTCCGCCGCCTCGTCCTCCTCCACCTCCGCCACGTTTTCAGAGGAGGGCGCTGTGGGATACAGCACTGACTCTGAGGTGGCAGCGGCCGAGACTGAGGACGGGGCTTCTGGAGGGTACCAGCCCGGCTTTAGTAAACTCTGTCGCATGAGCTACCAGGACCCGTCCCAGTTCCACAACCTGCCGCAGCTCGATAATATCAGCCATAATCACACTTACAATCTGCCGCTGTCCTCTGCCTTCTCCGACCGCCCGGAGCTCCCCATTTCCACCGCCAAGAAATCTATCAGAGACAAACAGAGCTCCAAGCTGCAGCCGCACCAGGACTTGATGGACAAGCACGCGAGCCGCGATGAACGGCGAGCTCGATCGATGAAAATCCCCTTCACCAATGAAAAGATCATAAACCTGCCTGTGGAGGAGTTCAATGAGCTTTTAGCCAAACATCACTTGAGTGAACCCCAGCTCGCCCTCATCCGGGACATTAGGAGGCGTGGCAAGAACAAAATGGCGGCACAGAACTGCCGCAAGCGCAAACTGGACACCATCATAAACCTGGAGCAGAACGTGCAAGAGCTGAGGCGCGACAAATCCCGTCTGCTGAAGGAGAAGATGGAGTTCATTCGCTCCCTTCGTCAGATGAAGCAGAAGATGCACGGCCTGTACCAGGAGGTCTTCACTCAGCTCCGGGACGAGGAGGGCCGGCCTTACCCGCCCAACGAGTACTCTCTCCAGTACGGCAGCGACGGCAGCGTGCTCATCATGCCCCGCAGCATGGCCAACGCTGAGCAGAATCGAAAACCAGAGAAAAAACAAAAAGACAAAAAGAAATGAGGTACTTTGCTGCTCTTTATTTATCTCTCTGCAAAGTCATTGAGAATTTCTGCAGATGCAAGAGTTGTCCTTTTTCCTTTGAGAAGATCCTGGTGAGTAGAAAATGGCAATGTTGACTGCTCTTCCTGCCTTAGTTTTTCCCTTTTCAGTCTTTCCTGCATTTATTTCTTGGAAACAACGTAAAAGCAGAGGTGGCTCCATGTTTAAATAAGGATACGTTTTCTTTAGACGAGGAAAAACAATATGCGAGGAATGTCAAAGGACATAAAATGAGCTATAAGTAAGTTCTAGCTTCTCTCGATCTGTTTGCACCGAATCACTAATGAAGAATATTTATTGTGATTTCAACAACAAAAAAATGGGAGAGTGCTCACAATGAAGGTTGGATTACTATGCACTGGATGAACAGATTTACAGGACTTTGTGCTGGCCGAAGACAAGTCCCCCAAGATTCAGGCATTTGTGGTTTAGATACCAAAGGCAAAAGGAAGTCCATGATATGAGGATGCTGTTTATTTGCTCGCTCAAACGTCGTCAAACATCTCACTCTAGAAATGGGAAGAGAAATGCCATTGACGGTCCTTTATAGCACTTGCGATTGGCGGGAGAGAGCCCCAAGTTGTACATGGGCTGGCCACAGTTTCGAAAGTCTTGTCCGTTTCGGTTTTGGTTCACGTGGTGCAGATGGATGCTTTTTCGGGATGCTTTAGAGAGGAGGCACATGCAAAATGTATCAACTTCCTATTTACACATAGCACTGTAATTTGTCCCTAAAAGGCTTGGCTATTATGCATTCTGCTGTTTGTCGCTACTATTTTGCTGCTGTTTTAAACACAGGAGAGCTGCGATTAGGAAAGCTCCTATTAAATGTCCATAATCTGTAGTATTGAGCAAGGTTTTAGAACTAGACACATCCGCTTTATGCAACTGACACCTATTTTTGTTTTTTGTTTTAAAAGAACTGAGCCACGATCACGTGAGGTATTTAAGTGACAGGCTCCAATGTACCGTACTGTTAGAGGATTTGCCATATTTTATTGCCATTTTTAAATTGGGTGTTGTCCTGCCCCGTTAAAAGCGTTACAGGCTCTGCTGGGATATACAGGTGTGGTCCAAAGTTTACATATACTTGTAAAGAACACAAGGTCATGGTTCTCTTGAGTGTCCAATTATTTCTACAACTCTGGTTTGGAACAGATACAAAAAACAATTCATGAAGTTTGACTTTATTGATGACTTTATTATGGGATCAAAAATATTCATACAGCAATGCTAATATTTGGTTACATGTCCTTTTGGTGGCCATCCACTAGCTTCTTTGACCAAGTCTCTTGACAGAATTGGTGCAATTCAGTTAAATTTGTCGGCTCTCTGATGTGGACTTGTTTCTTCAGCATTGTCCACATGTTCTCAATGGGGTTTAAGTCAGGACTTTGGGAAGGCCATTCTAAAACCTTAATTCTAGCCTGATTTAGCCATTTCATTACCACTTTTGATGTGTGTTTGGGGTCATTGTCCAGTTGGAACACCCAACTGCGCCCAAAACCCAACCTTCCGGTTGATGATTTTAGGTTTTCTTGAAGGATTTGAAGGTAATCCTCCTCCTTCTTCATGATTCCATTTACTCTCTGTAACGCACCAGTTCCATTGCCAGCAAAACAGCCCCACAGCATAATACCACCACCACCACCACCACCACCACCGTGTTTGACGGTCGGCATGGTGTTCTTGGGGTTAAAGGCTTCACCTTTTCTCCTCCAAAGTTGGGCATTGTGGCCAAACAGATCTTTCCTCCAGAAGGTCTTTTCTTTGTCAATGTGATCAGCAAACTTAAGTCAAGCCTTAAGGTGGCGCTTTTGGAGCAAGTGCAGCTTCTCCATGGCAATGCAAAACACGCTTGACTGTGGACACTGACACCTGTGTTCCAGCAGCTTCTAATTTTTGGCAGATGTGCTTTTTGGTGGTTCTCGGTTGACTCTTTACCCTCCAGACCAATTTTCTCTCAGCAGCAGGTGAACTTGCATTTTCGTTCTGATCGTGGCAGTGACAGAACAGTGCCATGAACTTTATACTTAACAAGTGTTTGCACTGTTGGGACCTGCAGCTGCTTTGAAATGGCTCCAAGTGACGTGGATTCCCTTTTGCAGATCCGTGCTGAGCTCCTTTGACTTTCCCTTTGTAGCGTTTGTGGGCGTTTGTATCCAAGTGTATCACTCATAATCTCTCACAAGAAGATCAGAGGCCATGCTATGATTCTCATTTCATTGACACAACTTTCTCTCTCACCTAAATAACTAATTCATGTTACTGTATGTATATTTTTGACAGCAGATTTGGTCACTTGTTAACCCAGAATAAAGTCCTAATGAATGTTTTTTGTGACAAAGAAGTATCTGTTCCATCTATCGGATAAAAATCTGAGTTGTCGAAATAACTGGAAACTCAACAGAGCCATGACATTATGTTCTTTACAGGTTTATGTCAACTTTGGACCACAACTGTATATAACTTATTTGCCATCGTAACCCAGCTGAAAGCCACTTGAGGTACTTTAACATTTTTAACTGCTGTAAAGCCGGACGTTGGCTTAAATATTATGCCTATTTATGTTGTTTGTGTGTGTTTCGATGAAGTGAGCCTATGAGCCGATGTTTTGAATGTGTGAATCGAAAAGTTAGCAGAATGTGTTTGTGGCCACTTTGGTTTTGAATGCCTTGATTTCACTATCTCATCAAACGTTAAAAGGTTTTGGGAAACTTGTTCTCAAAAGTAGAAGTGCTATTACTTGTCCCGAGTGAAGTTTGTCTATTGGTATGTGTATCTCATCATCACCCTTTAAAAATAGGTCAGTCATTGAGGCTGAAATAGCAGTTAGACTACAATATTTACATAAGGCTGAAAAGACTCTGCAACATTACGATGTCTTGTTTTGAAAGAGGATTCGCCTTCATCATATGTGATATTCTGGCATGAAAACTCTGGTTAACATCACTTCTGTGTAACACTATCAGTACTGCTACTACTTGGTGCACCTTTGTCTTGTCTCATGTAAATATGTTCATGTTTGTCTTCATTTATGTAGTTTGTCATTAAAGTCTCAACCTTCTGCTTTCTGTTTGGATGTAGTTCCCTGTTTTGAGGTTTGCTGGCAATCAGAAATTGTTTTTATTGATTAATAAAGTGTTTTTATTTTCACCTGTGACTCTTGTTCTCTAGTCGTGACTTTTGATTGGTTCAAGTGGACAGCCTCAAACGCTTAATTTGCCTGTTGTTGACGGTGTTTCCCACGGATCTTTGCAAACTGTTGGCAGTGGCACATAGTTTGGAATCATATTTGAATATCGGAGAGGGCCTGTTATGGATGGTGCATATAGCCACTTGTAGCCTTATATTCATAATCTATTTGCACCGTGTTGTTAGATTTTATTGCATATCTCTATTCTCCTGCTCTTCAACTTTGCAACACTGACATTTTCACATTATGGAACAAATAAAGGTTTTTATTTGCATTGTATAAGTAAAGGATTAGGCCGCTTGTTTTTTTACCCTATGGGGCCATTGTAGCGTTCTCTAATAAAGAGAAAAGAAATACAAATGGATTTTAGTCTCAAGTGGCATTTTGATTGATACATAAGGTGCCTTTTCTATCGTCATGGTTACTATTTAACAGTAACTGGAAAAGTGGGCAACTGTTGGCATCACTCTTACCTAGTGTGATTTGTGGTGTGTGTGTTTGGTGTTGGTGCAGATTGGCAGCCTTGCTTCTGTCAGTCTACCCCAGGGCAGCTGTGGCGACACTTACCACTGAGTATGGAGTGAATGAATAATGCGACTGAGTAATGCATTATTTAACTATAAAGTGTTGCATGAGGCATCGCTGTGTTAGCTTAATGGCTAATCCCACTGTCTTTTGGCATGGCATCTTGGAATTCATCAATTATTTTTATATAGTCCTAGATAATGATTAAATACAACATCGGGAACCAAAAGAGTATTGGGCTAATACAAAAAACACAAAAAATAGTCAAGATTATTACAATTACTTAAGTTTGACTCCAAGTTGAAGCATGTTGGAGGAATAAAATAAAGCGTAATCAGTAACCAATTAGCAAAGCAACAATTATAACAAAGTCTTTTTTTATTTTTCTGAACAGACAAGCAAGACATGGCTGTTACTGAAAACACTAATGATTACAAAGAAAGCACAGTTTAACCATACATCAAACAAGTTCTACGGATAAGGCAAACATGGACACAATTTTGCCAGCCAATCACATGACCAATAAAATAGTAAAAAGAAACGTTGATATAAAAAAAAAAAAAAAAAAAAAAATGAAATGTCACCACACTTAAAACAACGTCCTGGCAAGATGAGAAGCACCGGCCCAAAGGGAACAAGATACTGCAGAGGCCACGCAACGCTCTGTGTGCTGGAAACTCAAAACTGAACACTGCAGCGTTTCTTTTTTTTGGTGTCAATTAAATCTGAATCATATACAGGTTTTGAGTAACTCCAGGTAAAAGCGGAATCAAATGACATCGAAAGACAAATGGCGTCTTGCTCGCCCCCACCCCGATCCAACCTGACTCTCGGAAAAGTACGACGAAGTTCAAAACTACAGTTTCTCTTTTTTTTTTTTTTGTCCTCCTCCCCTGCCCCCGACGCCCTGGGTTAGTTCTTATCGTCCTTTTTCTCGTCTTCGGTGGGGTATGAATGCCAGGTCAGCCGCTCTTCGTAGAATGAAATGACGATCTGCGGACACTTCACGTTCGCTTCTTTTGCCGGGACAAGATCTGCTTCGTCTGAGTTTTTCCTAAATAAGACGGGATACAAAGAAAGGGTGAAGTGAGACAAAGTGTTATTGTCAGGAAATGTTAGTAAAGGAACAGGATCAGATGACGTTTTAAGAGATTTTGTGCCATTTTGTGTTATTATCCAAGCACAGCACTCATTTTACAGGACGTTTACAATTAACAAATACAGTAGAGGCAAGAGAATCAACCCCTGAATTAGAGGATTATTAAAGTTAGGTATAGCTATAGAAAAATAATTTAGCTATAGAAAAATATTGATTTGACACACAGAAGCTGCATGTTTTATTTCACACATATGCAAGTACGTCTCACCATTTCATGAGGAACATAAGTTCTCCTGTTGAATCTGTCGCACCAATTATTCGTTCTGGATCCAGACCTCGAGCAAAACCCCTCAACTTCTCTGTCTAAAAAAAGAAAAAAGGACAATCAAGGACAAGTGGTTTTATATTATGTTCAAAATTACACATCGTTAGGGAGGAACACATTCAGAAACGAGATGAATTTAATTAAAAGACAAAGATTTGGGCCTCATATTTTTAAATAGGCAAAGAACATACGTGATTTTATTTATTTGAGTTGATTTGCATTATACTGCTCATTGTATATTTGTATAGCTGTTGCTGAGCTGTTAAAATAAACCAAATACAACCATCATCAGCCAGATGTTTACAGAAAAGGCGTTTGAAAATACACTTACGTCATCTTTTTTCTTCTTGGATTTGCTGTCGTCGCCTTCTCCATCTGCCTTTCGTTTTCCTTCCTGTGCCGTCTTTTGTGACTGAAGGAACTCTGCGATGAGATCTGGGCAGTCCAGGTTGTCTTCTGGTTCCCAAGTGTTATCTTCGCTGTAAAAATACAAATATGGGAAAGATTAATAAATACTTCATCAAATTCAATCAATTGGCGTGCATTTACTTTCCTGGACAAAACAAAATGCATGTGACTGTTGATGGTAATTTTAAATAAGCATTGAGGCTGTGACGCACTATTGCTGTGGTTGAGGGTGTGAAGGGGTCACCTGTCCCACGACTATATCACATGACTCACTTTGAGAAGCCTTTCCATTTGAGGAGGTACTCCACTCTTCCTTTCACCACTCGCCGGTTCAGGACCTTCTCCACGACGTACTCCTCCTCCTCCTCTTCCTCCTCTGCTGCTGCTGGCGCTCCCGGAGCCGCTGAAGCTGCTGGCGCCGCTGGAGTTCCTGAGGTCGCTGGAGCTGCTGGTGCTGCTGGAGTCGCTGGTGCCGCCGGTGCCGCTACCTCCTCCAGGTTCTTCTCCGTCTTCTCAGCCGTTGCCATTTTGTTTTCTAATGGGGGGGAAAAGTAAATTATTAACCATTTACATCTGTTTAGCATCAAAATGTTCTTTGTTGCCAATCTTCAGGTAAAGACCCTGTTTGGGACGCACAGGTTTAAGTGACTTACAGCTACTTCTAGGACAAAATGACATATATCTGCCCCCACAAGTACATAAGATCGACATTTATGTTGGAAAATAATAATATTTTAAAACCTTCAGTAACAGTGGGAGCATCGTTAGTGGGTTCTGCAGTCGTGCTCATACTCATCAGGGACCAGCAGCTTCCTGGTCAACGTCAAGATTGAAGCATGAAGGAAGCGATGTAGTAGAAAGGAGAGAACAGCATTGGATGAAGATGATGGAGTTTATAAGGACATACATGGGCAACAATACAGGGCAATGCAGATCCACAGTTTGATTTAACTAGCACTTTAATTAGGCCAAAGTGACACTTTAATACTGGGAGTTTGAAAGATTGAGTCAAATTCAAGGTCTAAGGTCAATGTCTATATTTATTTTTTCAAACAGAACCATTTTACAACTCCATAGTTACTCGATTTACATATCAAATGTTTTCAGATCAACCCCATGTCTTTTTAACCATGCAAATGATATGTAAATAGTAAGTGATTGTACTCCTTTATCTAATAGGGCACTTGACAGACCAGATTTTGACTCCATGTAAACACTGCTGACTCCACCTTGCCTAGTTGCCCATGTGCTGCACGGTGTAAATGTGGGCGTGGGCTGTAGATAATCAGCCTTGTGCTTGGAGAGGCGCAAACGATCAGGATCAATTAAACAAAATCAAGCACAACAGGCTAAACTGCCACAAATGAAGCGGTCTGTGGAGCGGAGACGCTGCGTGCCACCATCTCCAACGAGATCCAGCGGTTTGCAACACACGTGTACTTTCAATTAGGATTTTGAAAAAGGATCAATTCAACATTAAAAAAAAATAATATAAAATAAATTCCCTGTGGATAATACAGCTAACCCAGGGGTGACATATTTCAAGCACAATGCCTCTAAGCGACAGACCCTCATTGAGTGTTTGGCATCTCCTCCATGTTGCCCCAGCTCGTGCAACCAACACCACACTGAGCGTTCACCGATCAAATGTGCAATTTGTCTATCAACGAGAGGCTAATTCTGCTAAAAGATATCGGCACCGTGTAGTAGTGTCGTGTAATCAAACCATGCATGATAGAAAAGCTACAAAGTGGCATCTGCACGATCAATGAATGATCTTTGAAACAACACGTTTGGAGGGAGCAGGTAAATCAAACTCACCGATGGGTTAAAATTAAACACGTTTACGGACCCGATCCGATATAAGAGTTTTAATGCAGTGTTGATTTTACGTCGCGGTTTGTGTGGAGGTGATTTCTACAGACAAAGCCAATTGTAATACAAAAATGTGTCGTTTCTTTTCCTTCGTCTGCTGCTGGGGGAAGAAAAAGTGCCCTGTCTCGATGGCCGCGCAGACTCGCAGACGCTTAAGTCACGTGGATGGTGGACCACAATGGGACGACATGGAGCAGGGCGCGGACGTGTGATTTATACATCTACAGAAGCGCACATAGAAAAAAACCCGGACTGGCGCAGGGAACTGGCGCAATATTTTCATGTTCATAATACAGCGATCGTCAATATATTTTGCCTGAGATTTATTTTACATTTATATTCTAGTTTTCTGTTCTTTTATTTGTATTGTGTTGTATTTTATCACCTTTAAACCTTTTTTATCAACTATTTTAGACGTATTTCGAATATTCTAGTTGGAGTGATTAGATTTGCCTCTTTCAATAGTTTTATCTTGATTTTTAATCCTCCTTTTGTTGTTGACGAATGACATTTCCCTATTGTGGGAAAGATAAAGCGTCTTATACTTTTATCTTATCTTATATTGTTTTTAAAAAGCAGCTACCAAGTATTACTGATATTTTTTATGAATACATGAAGAGCAGTGTTTCTGTGTGTCTACAAACTGAATAATATATGTTATCTATGTTATATTATGTTATCCTCCGTCATACAACTCACAATACAAGGTTTACAATAATGTCCCTATTTCCCCCCTTTTATGACTTGAGTTAATAAATAAAGTAAAATAATAAATGAATAATAGCTACAGTAAAACGTAATGTGTTGTTTAAATAAGGTTCATAAATAAGCTACACTTTTACACAATATATAGACCCTTTAATAGTTTGAAAACAAATTATTTACTAATGCTGTAATGGAGGAAAAAGTGAAGTGGAACATACTGCGCTTTCAAGGGAAATATTTTCTTAACCTCAGAATATCACATGAATATGAAAATTCCAGGCAAATGAAAACCACTCAGACACATCAAAACCTGGTTCAAAAATAGTTACACATGTATTTTACACTATTTGTTTAAAAATAAATTATGATAGACACTATTCTTTATGAAGGCAAAATCATGACTTTCCGGATGTTTGATGACATAGGGACAATATTCTAACGGTATCACCAAATAAAGAAATATGAATATTGTCACATCCCATTTTTAGACTATAGAAACATACCAGTACCAAAAGCATTGAATGTGTGAATCCAAAAGAACAGATAACGCCGGAATAGCCCGTGTATTTCAGAATGATGAGAAATTAGGACCGTTACCTAGCGATGAACAATTATTAACAATTTAAAACTATTACAAAATCATGTATTTTGACTGGGCAAAAGTCCTCAAATATCAAACAGGAATCTGAAAATGAATAACGTCCTCAAATATATGGCCAAACGGTTCATCAGTTGCCATGGTGATTCCACGCCTCATTTTCCATTCCGCCCATCACCGGAAGTGTCGTCTGATATGCGGTCACGTGATGCCTTTGCCGGTGACGTAGCGCGTGCGCTTGTGAAATGGGGACGATAGCAGCCGAGATAAACAACTCTTAGGAATTTGGGGCTTTTTTACCCAGGTCCTTGTGAAAATCGAAAAAGAAAGTGGCAACAACAACCGGGCTCTGGATGGCATAACGTTAGGAAACACGCGCGGACATTAAAGTAAGTAATTGTCAAGCGGGACGTGTCTTCGGCAGGTTTGTCTTTAGCTGTTTAGTGTTCTGCGGCTGTGAAATGGAAGCGCAGATAAAACCAAGTTAGTGCAAATACAAGCCAATTATTTTAGTAGTTTAGACTGTGGTGTGCATTTAGGGCAACGGGAATTATTTGCACAACTGGTTTTATTTAATTATGTTCCCGTACATAGTTTCGTTATCATGTACTCACTTTGTTGTTACAGTTGGATACTAGTTATTTTAGGGGGAAATCGCTCTCAAAACATCAGTAGTCAATAACTGGATGTTTATTGAACATGATTTAATTTCACGTAACATTGGCAACATTTAGATGAGTCAGATGTTAAAGCTTTCACCCAATACACAGATCGTGCACTTTCCACACATTGTGACACACTATTATTCATAGTGGGTTGTATTCCCCTGGAGTATTTAAACACACCCACTCAGTCTTGTGACCTTACTGTACAAATTGACATTCAGCAGAGATTTTTTAAGATATATGATTGCAATCAAACGTTTGTATGAATGTTTCAGTACACAGTGAAACAAACGTAATATTTGTCTATAGCTCTTCCTGTTCAGGAGCACTCAGTGGAACTCCTTTGAGCCAAAACCACAGGCCTATTTGTTAATGACATTGACTTTTCTTCTCTTTTTTTTCTGAAAGGGAAACATGTTCATGATTCAGTTAAATTTAGCTGAAGTTTCTTCTCTTCCCCTGTCTCATGAGGAACTGTGACTAATATGTTTCTCCTTTGACTCCAGATGTCCCTGCAGCCTTACAGTCAGCAGAATGATCAGTAATCAAGAAGAGGTATGTAAGTAAAAGAGTGCTTTTTTAAGCTTTTTTGCCAAAACGGAATTTATTTAATCACACGTGGTTAAAAGTATGAGGAACTCATTGGCTTTTTGAAAAAGCTAGTGTTCCGCTATTGTAATTTAAAACTAAGGTGTGTTCTTCAACTCTTGTCTCACTTTCTCTTGTAGGAGTTTGTTGCAGTGCGGGTTCAAGATCCCCGTATTCAAAATGAAGGTTCATGGAACTCCTTTGTGGATTATAAAATCTTTCTGCACGTAAGTTCAAATATAAGGCTCAACTTTAAGTCATTGGAGCTGTACACTTGCTGCAGCTGACAGTTCGCATGACAAACGATGAATGCATAACTTAACTCGACAAAACTGACTCAAGAAAAGCAAGACTCTTTACGTTTTCTTGTGCCAGGAATAAACATTGCCCTAAAGCTACAGTGTTTGCTTCAGCGCTGTATCTCTAGTCTAGAGAATGCAACAAGTCCCTGTTTCATTTTAATTCAATTTGTTTCATGAAAAGAAAATTCCTAAATGTTGCTACAAATGTTATTATTTCTTGTTAAAAGGAGACTTGTGTTGAGATCAGAGAACAGTGTCAGTCAGTGGAACAAATCCGGCATGTGATCATGTGCCTCTCCTGCTAACATTTCACCCGATTACATTTATTTAACAGACGACACTCTAAAATGCATTTTAATAAAACTCTTCATTTTAATTTGCAGACTAATAGTAAGGCATTCACAGCCAAGACCTCATGTGTGCGACGCCGCTACAGTGAGTTTGTGTGGCTCAAGAAAAAGCTCCAGAAGAATTCTGGTTTAGTGTAAGTGCTTTGATGGTCGTCTAGGACATCTTCTGTGTAAATCAGATGAAACATATGCAAAAAGGTTCATCTCATTTTCTTCTCTTATTTGTTTGACTCCAGACCTGTCCCAGACCTTCCTGGCAAGTCGTTGTTCTCCTTCAGCAATGATGATTTTCTTGAAAGAAGACGGAAAGGTCTCCAGTTCTTTCTGGACAAGTGAGTTCTTAAACCTTTAAAAACAAAATGACAAAAAACATAGACATTGTTTTATTTGGATGGACAATACTGACATAATTAAATATCCTGATTATATTGTTAATTTAAAAAAGTTGTTATCCTTCCTGATAAATTAGAAGTAGTATCTGTACATGCCTTGATTTAAGGTTTAAATATCTCTCAAATGTGAACAAACTGTTCCAGGCCAACATTGTAACATTTCCCTGGTAAAACAAAGGTTAAAAAACAAAAATACACAAAGTTCCAAAATATCAATTTATACAGAGAATACACAACATACAACGTTCTGTCAATCAAATAAAAAATCAAATGTTCTTATTACAGACAATATACTCTACATTTTAAATGATAAAAGCATCCGTGATCTCTTTGCAGTAACAGTATTTTCTCTCTTTGTATGTCACCAGAGTGGTGCACATGACTGTGTGTCTGTCGGACAGTCAGCTGCACCTCTTCCTGCAGACTCAGCTCCCTGTGGGACACATCCTGGATTGTGTCCAGGGCCACACCCCCTACACCGTGACCGACGCCATCCTGACCTACGCCTCCTCCAACCGCGGCTACGCCCAGGCCCAAGAGGAGGACGCCGTTGTTAAGGAGAGGAACATCACGGTGTCCTATGAGTCCATGGAA